>NW_015161964.1:1054417-1075149 GCF_001447785.1 Gekko japonicus
AGTTAAGACAGCGGTGGGCGACTGGCCGCCCCACCTCACTGCCAATGGAGTTCCAGGAACCGGAGGACATTCCTCAACCTCTCCCGGAGGTAAGTGCCGATGTGCCCGAGGGCCCCGGTACTGTCGGCGAGTCAGGGCAGACCCCTACTCAAAGACCCAGTACAAGTGTTGGAAGTGCTCCTGACACTGTAGTCCCCGAGCCTGATGCTGTTCCCCAAGCTGGGAAATCCGCTGAACCTGTACAGCCACGCAGGTCTCAGAGAGTGCGCAGAGTGCCCACCTACTTAAGCGATTATGATTGTACGTAATGTTTTTGCTTAGGGGGGAGGGATTTGTTGTGTATTGACTTGAATGTAAATACTGACATGCGAATCGCCTAATTGAAACTTAATGTTAAGCTTCAGCCTGGGCTAGGATCCTAATGTAACCAATAGGAGTCCTAGCCCAGAGAGTGTCTACCAATCACTATGCAAAGCGGGACCGCTTGTGATTGGGTATTGTATCTTCAACCTCATAGGTTGTTATCTGTACAGGGGGTGTGGCTACAATAGCCGGGAGTGTTTAAATATCGACAAGCCAGTGTATTTATTTGAATGGGTTCTGGCTGGCGATTGTTGTACCGTGACGGAGAAGTAACAGAGCTGAAGAATAAACCGCATTCTTGCTGAAATCACTCTCCGACTCTTTGTTAAGCGCACGACTTAACACTTATTTTAATTTATATCTTCGTTTGCATTTTAGTGTGAATAAAGCAGCATGGGAAATATATAATAGTAATCAGTTATTCTGAAACTAACCATGCTGATAGCCTTTTAGAACTACTATGTGCCTGTTTTATATGGCACATACAATTTATTTTTATTTTTTTTACATTAAGATGTATACAATTTCCTTCTGTTAAAATTATGTGCTTTGAACAAGAAGGCATTCTCTAACAGCCTAACATTTCTTACATCAAAACGACATCATAAAACATCAAACTACATGAAAGAATAATACCTATCCAATGTTTCAAAAGACCTACATTTAAATATAAGAAAATAATAAAGGAATGAAAACTAGATAATTACTTCTGATTCTTTAAAAACTAACTCAGGTTATTTTGGCTGAATACACAAAACCATGAGTTAAACCAATAGTTTAAGCAGAACAATCTAAGAACTTGGATTATTCCTTTTCGAAACGTCTGCAATACTTACTTTTTCAGACAGATTAATTTTGTTAAAACTAATATCACTCGACAGTAACTAATTATTGCCATTAAAACTTAATTAGCCATGGATAGTGCTTGAAATTCAAATACCACCTCCTATTTACAATTTAATTTGTTGGTTTATTTTTTAAAAATTTGAATATAGTATTGGCTGCAGGATTCGTGCTTTATTGAGCAAAGAGGACCTATGAGTTCGAAATAAGAGCTGAGGAAGGAAAGCTTTATTCATTTATAAAAGCAATTAGCAAGTTATCCAGCTGTGTGACCCGGAGAAGGCTCAGCATGTAAATATAATCTTATAATTGGAGCATTCAGGGCAGAGTGTGTGTGTGTGTGTGTATGTGTGTGTGTGTGTGTGTGTGTGTGAGAGAGAGAGAGAGAGAGAGAGAGAGAGAGAGAATTATTTTAATTTCAAATTTATTATAATTTGAATAATTATAACAAGCTTGAGTACAATCTATTTAATGGGATGTTTTGTTTTAATTTTAAGATTTCTTAGTGGTTTTGATCAATTACATGGAAAATGCAAAAACACAGGATGTCATTTGGGCCTACAAAATCACCACATAAGAAAGCTTTACTGTCATATACATATTCTTTTCCAGCAGAAACTTCCCAAACCCAGGGTTAGAAAGAAAAGGGGGAAAGAGGAAAAAGAGACCGAGGGGGGGAGATAAAAGGATTGGGTTGAAGGTAGACTTGCCAACCTCCATATGGGGCGTAGAGATTTCCTGGAAGTACAGTTGACCTCCAGACTACAGAGCAGCTGCCTTGGAGAAAATGGCTACTTTGGAGGAAGGGCTCTATGGCATTATATCCTGTTGAGGTCCCTCTCTTCCCCAAACCTGACTCCTCCCAGGCTCCACTCCCAGTCTCCATGGATTTCCCAGCCCAGAATTGACAATCCTAGTCGATGGGGACAAAAAGTTAAGAAATATCTCCAGTACAGTTAACAAGTACTGGAAGGCAAAAATGTGCCAAGAGCTGGGCCTGCCTCATGAAGACAAGGGGTAATGATCAGTGAGGTCAAGGAACAAAGCCCATGTGTCCAGGCACAGAGTTTAGGGATCAAAGGGCAGAGTTAGAGGATCAGGGGACAGCACCAACAGAATATTATAATTCAGAGGTGTAGAACTCATTTGTTATGAGGGCTGGATCTGACATAAATGTCACTTTGTCGGCCCGGCCATGTGTGCCATAAAATGTAACACAAGGTACCGGAGATATAAACTTTATAAAGATGATTTCACATGCCGAATGGCAATAGCAGGCGTGATTGGATTAGGTGTGATATGCAGAGTGGTGGAGATATCAGCATTGGTGTGATATACAGAGGCATGGAGATATCAGCATTGGTAATAAGACAGGAAACCTAGGTCTTAGTCCAGAGGATGCACAGAATAAATGGAAATAAGTCTAAAGAAGTGAGCAGTGACTCACAAAAGCACACACCCTACCACAATTTTGTTAATCTGTAAAGGTGCTACTGGACTCTTACTCTTTCTACCACTATTAGAAACCACAACATTAAAAAAACAGTGGGGAGGCATTTTAACCTTCCAGGGGATTCAGTTGTTGACCTAAGAGTAGCAGTTCTCTTACAAAGCAATTTCAGCGGGAGATTAGAAAGAGAGACTGCTGAATTGCAACTGATCATGAAGCTCAAGACAACGCAAACTCCTGGACTGAATTGAGACCTAGGTTTCTTCTCTTATTGTCTTTTGGTGTCTGAAATCACTTCACTCTCCAAGATATAAGGACAGATGGACTCACATTCTGAAGAAGTAAGCATTGATTCATGAAAGCTCATTCCCTGACACAAGTTTTGTTAGTCATTAAGGTGCTGCTGTACTCTTACTCTCCTTCACTAATAAGGAATGAAAGCTGTGCTGTTAGGTTCCCCCCCCCATCTGTTAGAAATGGAAAAGGAGATCTCTCCAAGTGCCATGGGATGGGCTCTCTCTCTCTCTCTCTCTCTCTCTCTCTCTCTCTCTCTCTCCTTGAATAAAATGTTTTGGGTCTTAAACAAAGGACTCCCCCCATACCTGGAATAAAAAAGGACTTTCCCCCTATACCTGGAATAAAAACATTTTGGGGTCTTGAACAAAGAACTCTCTCTCTGGCTCCCTCCCTTCCTCTGAAAAAAAAGTGTGATTCTGCCTGGAATAAAAACATTGCTGGTCTTCTTAGAAGTCCCACAATACACCACTTTCTCCCCCCCCCTCTGGCACTTCCCCCTCTCCTCAGAGGGAGGAACTAGGAGAGTGGCCAAAAGGAGCTGTGATGATAGATGTAGGAAGCAGCACAGAGTCAGCTGCTCTCGGGCAGCATTGCAGCCCTGTGCAGGCCTGATCCAGCCTGTGGGCCACATGTTTGACACCCCTGTTATAATTCCTCTAATGTGCAAGACACTCTCCCTGCCTCACTCTGGTTGAGGAGGTATTAGGAGAGAAAGGGAAACCGAAAAAGGAGAAAATGACCACTTCAGTGTTTAGGGAAGCCGCTTTTGAGGCACAGAAAATCTGTGCTGAAAATGAAACTTAAAACTGGTTGCAAGCTTACTGCTGCAAAAGCCTTAGAAACCCAGCACAGCAAATTCCTTTGCAATTTAAGGTGCTAAATGGTTGAAACTGGCCTGGAGCTTGTTTCTGTACATAACCTACATTCCCAAACCCTGTGACAGATCTGTACTCAGCAGATCTATCCTTCCATTAGCAGCTTCTGTATCTTTGTCATTGGCCTTCGGTACTCATGAATTAATTATAAGGTTGCCCTATGCTAGCAAAGATTTCCTTTACCATTCTTCTCACTCTCATGTTTTGTTATGTCTTATTATATTAAAAGGAAAGCCGTAATATCCCAAGAGGTAAGATGCAAAGCTTGGGAAGAAACATCTTAATGATTATCTTTGACCTTCAGAGATTCAGATCAAACTTATCTATGAAAGGAAGCCAATTAATTGTGTGGGAGGATTAAAAAAACCCTCCAAACCTATTAAAATATAAAATGAATGCATGAAGGATATGCATTTCGGATCTCACTTGTGTCAAACTGATGGCACATGCACGATACGTTCTAAAATGCTGTAGAAATATTAGTTGAGCATTCACCTTAGTGGACCTCTTTGGAGATGAACAGACTGGAAAAATACACTCCTTGTACAAAGGCTCACTTGTCAAAAAAGAAACATTGTTTTTAAAAAGTCTAATTCATTACAAAAAATGTTTTCTCGATAGCATAACTGTCAGCAGGAACAGACTGGGAAGTTAAAATGGCCCAAGAGCAGCCAGGTTGATTTGGCCACTGCAGCACTGGCAGAACTATTGGGCTTTGCTCTACTCACCCCGGAGTGCCAGCCACCCTCCAAACAGCAGCCCAAGGAAACTTTTTCAGTAAGTTAAAGGGCCAGGACTCCCTGAATGTCAGGCTGAAGGTCAGAGTTCAGATGTGGACCTTACAATCTGGAGGCTAATCAGGGGTGGATTGGCTGAAATGGCAAGTGGGACTTCTACCAGTGGGCCAACAGCCTACCCTTCCCCCTGGACCAGAACAGCCCGGTGGCAAAACAGGCAGTGCGTGATGTAGGAAAGGTAGCACCTGGCCTGGGTGAGCCCTACATGGTGCAATGAAGGCAGTGCCCCACCAAGTCCCATGCAGCATAGAAAAGGCAGCACCCAAGCCCAGTACAGCAAAAGAGGCACCCAGTCAAGCTGCAAGTGGCATGGGGAAGGAGATGCCTGACTAAACTGCTCATGGTGTAGGGCAAGATGACACTTTTTCTATCCCTACTTTGGGAGTGCAGGGCCATTTCCCCCCTCCCATGCCACCCTTGGGGTCAGTTCATAGAGACAACAGAATCTAATAGTAAAGTGTTTTGTTTTGTTTCTGTTTTTACTTAACACTGCTTCAGATTGTAGGTACTGGTATTGCACCTGAATCGGATATACAAAGGACAAAGCATGGAACCTGTGAACAATTCACTAATAACTCCTTAAGATGATAAGATGATAATGCCTTAGGATTTACCCTCAATAGGGGGAGACCTGGCATGCCCACTACTCAGACCCTACCCCAACATCATATGAGAGTAAGTGTGTCCAGCTCCATGGACCCCCAAGTAGGAATGCGATGGCAGGAGACCTTGCCCATCTGTACCTCAAAGGCTGGAGGTGGAAAAATAGGTAGGTATGCTGGCCACATACCAGCACAGGGTTACCAGGCCTATGGCTATGACAGGAAGCCTTCAGCTGGCAACCTGCTTTGCTCAGAGTAATGGCAGGAGAATTTTTTTTAAAAAAATAGTATTGTGTGTGCCATGATGTCACTTCTCAGGAAAATCCAGAAGTGACAGTTGGTAGCTCTAGGAATCAGCAGAAACTCTATGGTTTTAAATCATGGCACACACAATGTAATGTGCCCTCATGTACCCACCCTCCCAGTTCCCACCAGTTGCCAGGCACAGCCTGACTACCCTCACTTCTAGCAAAAAACAGAAGTGATGTCATGACATCATTGGTGATACTCTAGGATTTGCCAGAAACTCTGTGCCAGCATGTCTGTCTCCACCCCCCAAATCCTTGCTGAGGTGCCAAGTGGCAGCCTGGCATCTTTAACACCAAGTAACTAGGGCCCTAGGAATTTTGTTTCTTAGCCTCTTGGCAGCCCTGCATGGAGTCACCAAAAATGTTCTCCACTTCACATTCCTTTCGTTTGGTACCTCTGAATAACTTGAAACTGCCAGAACTGGACACACCAAACTTTACCACTTCATTCTCCACTCCAACAGGTTCAGACTCCAACAGAATTCCAGAGCAAGAGAAAGCCTTTTGGTATTATAGGGCTATCACAAAAATAATGCTTGCTTACTGCCTTACACTATTATTTTATTGTTGTTTAAGGTCATCATTTTTATTCATTTAATTATTAAAATCATGACATTTCTGCCACAGTGGGGGCATTTACAATACCTGAAGATAGTAAGGTAAAAATATAATAACCTACAATAAAAAGTAGCAACCACAAGAACTACACTAATTACAGCAATAAAATCTAAAACTGAGCTACAGCCCATACAAAAAAGCCACCAAAGGCTTCAGTAAACACAGCACCTAAAACATAACAAAGATGGCACCAAATAAACAACATTTGGTCTACAAGCAGGGTGCAACCACATAAAAAGTCCTTGCTTAACTTCGGCCCCGTTCATACGAGCCCATTTGGGCCGGGAGCGGGATGGAACTGGGGCGGAGCAAACAGGCGCGATCTCACCTCAACATCTGGCGAGCGTGCCGTCTCCGTCCCTGATCCGTCCCAACGGCCCAAACTGCGCCGCAAAAAACAACCACCTCTCTAGGTGGTTGCATCCATTGGTGCGGCGCAGGCAGGGCCGTACTGCGCATGCCCGAGCATGCGCAGTTCGGCAGCCTCCCCCCTCCCCTCGGACTTTTCCTCCCCGGCATCTGAGCGTGCCAGGGAGTGCTGCGCCGTGGCTAGGGGATCCGTGGGATCCCACCGCGGCGTCTCAAGTTTGGAGCGGCTCTGCATAGCCGCGTTTCAGCCGGCCCGTGTGCCCGGGGCCTTCCCTAAGGCAAGGCTTAGAGATGGGCCTCTGATGATTTCAATGGCTAAGTAGGTTTATCTTAAACAAGACAAGAGATACTCTGTCCCCAGAGCATTTAGGACTCTGAAGGTCAACTTGAGCTCTCTGAACTGTGCCCAGAAAGAAACTGGAAGATTTGATTTTAATATGCTCATTGCTTGCTTCAAGTTCCTGTGAGTAACTTGGTTGCTGTCTTCTAGACTAGCTGGAGTTTCTGAAGACTGTTCGGATGCTGTGCTGTTTTCAGTGGCTGTTCTTCTGTTGATTTATTTGAAGGCTTGACTTCACTTGTGACCCACTTTTAAGGGACTTCTGGTGAGTCAGCAGAAAAGGTGGATATGTGGGTAACACACACACCCTGTCTGTGTTTACAAAACTGTCAGCTATATGGCCACCATTCATTTTTGCACTTTAAGAAATAAGGGGTTTGCTAATGTTTGGCACTCTGAGTTGAAAGAAGTTGCCTTTGGACAAGCTCTTATTGGGAAATCACTGCAAAACAAAATTACTGCATCAGCAAATAACATCCCTCCATGATTTTACAAGAAAAGGAAACTGTTGTTCGGAAAGCAGAGTAGTATTTTTGGCTTCAGAAAGCATAACTAACAGGTACCAGCATGGTGTATTCAGGAGGCATCCAAAGCAAAGTAAGCAAAGTGCTGCAGAGCAAGAAATAGTAGGTGTTTGTTTAGATTACACTGAAGTGTGGAGCCAAGAATGATGCTTTTCTTGGTAAATTTCATAATAGCTTTCCTAATAAGCTCTTCTTTCTATTTTATAACATTTTCACAGTTAAGGAGGAAATGATGCATCTCAAGCTATTTCACAATAGATGGGCATCCATCCTACGTAATTAACAAATGTTTTCTCTAAATGAAATGGAGCTTAAAACCAGCAAAGGAGGAAGCTGGCATCTCTGCACATGGCTGCTGTTGCCATAAAGCTACAGAATTAAATGAGAACACTTCAGTCAGAGCTAGCTGTGGATGTGTTTGGCTAAGAATTAGACCCAACTCCTGTGGCAATGTGGGGAGTGTATAGCATCTATCAATCACTACCAGACACCCATGTCAGGGTATGTACATGCACAGGTCCTAGAACTGGATGCAGGGAGTTTAGGGCATAACTAAACAATACTCTGCGGAACTAGAAAAAGGGGGGTGAAAAGCTCCCTCCCACCCTTTCTGGTGTAGGAGGGAAACCAGAAGCTTTTTCTCCCTCGCAGAGCTGAGTGGATGAGCACCTTTTAAGATGCATTCCCCCTATGTACATCTGACTGCAAGTCCAGTTGCACCCCTGTGATCCAAGGTGTGTTGGGTGCAGGGGTCTTGTTGTAGAAAAAGAGCTGCCGGAGCTCATTAGCATAACTCATTAGCATAACTTATTTGCATATGCCACGCCCCCTGACATCACCGGAAGTGTGTCAGAAGGCCACACCCCCTGACATCACCGGAAGTGTGTCAGAAGGCCCGGCTACTTACCCTCCTGCTTCATCCTCATTCCCAAACGGAATGAGGATCGAAGCAGAGGGCGGGGTAAAGAAGGGGGCGGGGCTTCACCACGTGACCGCCCCGCCCCCTAGAGGTTCTCTTCCGGAGCTTCGTACCTGAGAGCTCCCTCCCGACTAGAGCCCTGGTTGGGTGTATTGTGTAGTCTGTCCCTTAGTCTGTGCATACACCAGTGCAATCTTGGGGAAGGGTGTGTGTGACATTTTGGGTGAAATTGACAAGGACACAGAGAGTCAAAATGTAACTTTGACTTGAACTGGATTTGATCTTTATTGAACGCAAGCAGAAAGTAAAAGCAAGAAAAGCAATTAGGTGCAAAGGCGATGCAATAAAACACACTAAGATTAGGGAAGCTGCTAATAAATCACCCAAATGCAAACTGCGCAAACTGGAGAATAAGCAAGCAACAAACAATTTAAACAATTCCTAGGGGAAGCTGTACCATTAAATGACATGTATTCATCCACAGCTACTCCAAAAATTGGATCCGACAGGTTGTTATGAATGTGTGGTGTCCCGAGAGAGAAGGAAAGAAGAGGAGATAGAGCATTGAGGACTGGGGAGAGAGGAACAAGTTCTGAGGTTGGGACTCCCCCAAGTGTGACTCAAGAGGAAGTGTGCAGCTGGCTCAGCAGGTGGCCATGATGTTCAAGTGAGGGAAGCTGTAGACAGGAGGAAAGAACATGATGGGCCAACAGGGATTTTTAGGAGGATAGGCAGCCTGGTCTTGTAGTGGGAATGTAATCTCAAGAGTTCCAGAACGGCAAGGGAGTGATCCAGCCAAATAAAGCCGTTTCTTGTTTCAGCTGCAGAGGGATAGCTGGACCTCAAGAAACAAGAGAAGGCTGAGTCTTCAAGAGTCCAAGCAGCAGATACATAGTCCAGTGGGGAAACTGAGCCTAACAACTCAGATAAGCAGCTTAAATACACAAGTGCCACACTCTTTTTCTTCAGTGGCAGGAAACTGAAATTCAATGTAGTTATGTCACTTTGAAGGGGATAATAATATGGCAAGTGTGTCTGCCATAGAGATGAGTCATCCTCAGTAGGATGCTTCCAAACTCCAGCTGCCATTTCCCAAGGAATTCTCAGGAAGAGAGTTCCTAATTTGCTCAGGCCAGTAAAGCGTTTCTAAAGGTCAGAAAATATTACATGATCTCCTCTGGCTTAGTGGAAAGCAAGTTTCTGCCAGGAACTCAGCTATTCTTTTCTATGGTCATTCTTTAGAGTTAGGCATTCTATCACTTCTGAGTGATTTCCTCTGTCAAATTCACATATATTTTCCTATACAGATATGCACTAGGGCTGTGCATTTGGCTCTATCCCAGCCGAAAAAATAGCCAGAAAATACCTTATTGGTATCTATCAGCTTATTCTTTCAGATGGATATAAAGGGGGGTATATTTTCAGCTATTGAGCATAGCAAATCCCATATAATCTCCCCCAAAATTGGGATTATCCAGGAAAACAGGATAGTACAGTTAAATGGCATTTAAAGAGTGCTCCCTTTAAACACCATTCTGAGTGAAACTGCAGCTTCACAAATGCATTCAAAAGGACTGTGACACCTTGAAATGCCTTCAGCTCCATTATAGCCTATGGGGACCATTATAGGTTGGGATGCTTCTGTCAATTAGCGCTGTTATTATTGCACTGGATGATTTGATTTGAATACTGGCTTCAGCAGTTGTATGGAGAAAGCAGTGTAGACTGAGGTTGCCAGCCATCTGCTGTCAACTCCTGGGAAAGTTGCAAGGGCAGAGCCTGGGGAAGGCTGAGTGTTAGCAGTGTCACAACATCACTTCTGGGTAGAAACCCAGAACTGACACCACCACACCCTGTGACAATCTAGGAAATGCCCCAAGCTCTATGGTAAAAAAACATAGAGAAATATTAGGGGAAATCCTAGAGTATTGTGCAGCATGGTAACATTACTTCCAGGTTTTCATCAGTGCAGCAGTGCAGGACAAGGCAATTGATAAGCTGACACTGTTTATCATTGTTTCTGAATGATCCAAGCAAGTGGACACTGAGGGCTGTCTCTGCTTGCTTCTCATCCCCTGTGGTCAACTAGGGCAGTGGCCTACTGGGCAGTTTCTCAGTAAATTAAATGGCCAGTCTGCCTCTGATTAGGTGTGGGTAAGTCCAGGCTTCAATTCGTTAGAAATTCTTCCAAAAACTTGCAAAAATTGGATTTTAATAAGATCCCCAGTAACAAAAATGAATTTTCTTGGTGCTACTGATGAGAGTGAGCAAAAACTATAGAAGGAAATTCTTCTTATCTCCAAACAAATGGCTGTACTAGGCTCTTTATTTCCTTTCTTTATGAGCATGGTAGTTTTGTTATAAGGCCTTCCAAGAATTTTCTACTTTGTGGCTATTATTCTTGTGCTTTTTTAGATTCTAAAGAGTCCTTATGTCATCATATTACCTTGTTTGCCTTATCATTAGTGTTAGCTGACACTGGAGATTGATTGATAAATTCTCAAATTAACCAGGAAGGCTTTTAAAAGGTCTAAAAAAGTTAACCTTTTTGTAACCACATAACATCTTTGGGCTCTGAGTTGTCTGGTACTTGAGTCTAATTGATAATCCATAAACTTAATAGTTCCCTTTCGGTTGATAATATATGTCAAATGGAGTGCATTTGGGCTCACATAATAATTGATGTTCCACTGGTTTTCCATACTGAATGCAATTCATCCCCCGAAAGCAAAGCCATCTTTTCTGGTGAAGAATAATATGTTGCAAAGCTTTTCTTTACATCGTTGGACAGGGGCAATGGGGCATAGAAGAAAGTTTGGCTGATCAGGCGTGGATGACAAGGAGTCACTGTTGGCACTGACCAGGATTAAACCAAGCAACCCCTGAGGTGGTGCTGCCAGTGCTGTGGTTCTAGGCTAAGGTTGCCAACCAAGCACTGGCAACTGGCAAAATGTGGATGTTTGGGGGAACATGTAAATACATGGTGTTCTGCTTCAGCAACATACTTCCAATGCAGTCCAGAAGTGTTGTCATCGCATTAACCCAAAACTCTGGGAATCCTCTTCATTTTCATTTATTTGTTTGTTTTTTTATTTGATTTATACCCCACCCTCCCCACCGAAGCAGACTCAAGGCAGCTTACATAAAAATTTTAGACAGATAAAAACAACAAATATAAATATAGGTATAAAACACAACACATAGCACTAGTGAACAGTTTGTATGGTGGTGGCGAAACATTACTAGCAACTGACATAATAAAGATACAGTCAGCAATTGGTTTTAGGACTGACATCTCAGTCCGAATCATATCGGCGAAGCTCAGGCTGTTGATGATGGTATTGGGCACAGGGTCTTAGTTTGTTAGGTGTGGCTCCTTAATTGAAGGCCTGGTGGAAGAGTTCCATCTTGCAGGCCCTGCAGAACTGTAAGAGGTCCTGCAGGGCCCTAGTATCTTCCGGGAGCTTGTTCCACCAGCGCGGAGCTGCCACTGAAAAGGCCCTGCCCTGGTTGAAACCAGCCTGGCATCTTTGGGACCCGGGAGAGCCAGACGATTTTGGGACCATGACTGTAGTGCTCTCTGGGGAACATGTGGAGAAAGGCAGTCTCTCAGGTAGGTAGGCCCTTGATCATAAAGGGCTTTAAAGGTAAGCACCAACACCGTGAAATGAATTCAGTATGCTATAGGCAGACAGTGCAGTGCTTTTAGCACAGGCTGAATGTGCTCTTGCATGGGGAGACCCAACAACAGCCTGGTGTTGCATGCTATCGTGCCGCTGAAATACCACATATCCCCCCATTTCCTCAGTTTGGTGTGAGAGCCAGTTTGGTGTAGTGGTTAAGTGCGCGGACTCTAATCTGGGAGAACCGGGTTTGATTCCCCACTCCTCCACTTGCACCTGGCTGGATGGCCTTGGGCAAGCTGTAGTTCTGATAAGAGCTGTTCTTGAAAAAAGAGCAGTTTCTGTCAAGAGCTCTCTCAGCCCCACCTACCTCACAGGGTGTCTGTTGTGGGGAGGGGAAGGGAAAGGAGTTTGTAAGCCGCTCTGAGACACCTTTGGGTTGTGAAGGGTGGGGTATAAATCCAATCTCTTCTTCTTCATGCCCTATCAATAAGCAGTGAGCAGCCCAGACTGCCTATGGCGAGAGAGCTGGTAGCCTTCTGGGATCAACTTTCTCCCTGCTGCCAATAAGCCTCCAAGGGAATGACTCACTAGGAACTTCCTCAGTAATTTAAACAGCCAATCTGCCTCTGTAATCAGGTCAAAAGAAAGACTATTTTGTGTTTGTATTTAGCTAAAATGTGGGAGATCAGTAATAGAACAGAATCACCATGCACTATGACATCTCAGGTTCAAATCCTGTACTTGCCAGTAGTGCACATTCACTGGGTGGTCATAGGCAAGTTGCTCTCTCCCAGTCCCCTTACAGCAATAAGGAGATAATAATTCTGGCTGACTGTACATGGCTTTTATAAGGATTATGGAGATACTGTGTCTGAAGTTTTTTGAACCCAAAAATACTATGTAAACATGGATTATTAGTATTACAAGGTATTTTTAGATGAACTGTTTAGCGACACAAAATATAGCATCAGTTTCCAGCTGTATTTTTCCCCCTCAGGAAACTTAGAAAGGAATCCTAGTCAGGTCACCTCAGAAATAAGTCCCATTGTACTCAATCCAGCAAACTGTTCTTGGGCTAGCGGTTTTAATGTTTTGAAATTTAAATACTACTATCCCTCTACCATTGAATGTGTACTTGGAGCCAAAAGTAAGATGGCAAGCGTAAAAAGGCATCAGAGCTCCAGAACCTTTACAGAACTGAGAACTTCGGCAGAGGCCTCTTGGTCTGCAGGTTCTTGGATAGCCGCACAGCCTATTGTGGGAACTTTGCTGTCCTTTAAATTCAGTCACTGGAACCAAGCATATGCTAGATGTACATAATACAGAACCCAGTTTGTGCCCAGAGGGGATATTTATGCACTGAAATGAACAATTTTCCTTAATAGCTAATCCGTGAAGAGGTCTGTTTTCCCCGTGCATTCCTCTCTGTTATGTATTGAATTGTATATATATAACTGCTATGTGAACTGTGCCATTGAGATTTGAATGTAAATACTGATGTGTGAATCGCCTGATTAAGATGCCATGTTAAGCTTCGCCTCTGGGCTAGGATCCTAATGTAACCAATAGGAGCCCTAGCCCAGAATGTGTCTGCCAATCACCGTACAAAGCGGGACCGCTTGTGATTGGTCGTTATTGCTTCAACCTCATAGGTTGTTATCTGTACAGGGGGTGTGGCTACATTAGCCGGGAGTGTTTAAATATAGACAAGCTAGTGTATTGATTGGTTCTGTTCTGTTCTGATGATGGGTTCTGGCTGGCGATTGTTGTACCGTGACGGAGAAGTAACTGAGCTGAAGAATAAACCGCATTCTTGCTGAAATCACTCTCCGACTCTTTGTTAAGCGCACGACTTAACACTCTCCATGTCCCTTCAGCCAAATCAGACAAAAATATAATCTACTCCTGTATACTTTAACAAACTGATCAAACCGAATCAGTAGGTGAAGGCCACTATTATTTTCTCTGTAATGCAGAACGGGACTCAGAACTAAGGACCAAAAAGATGGTCACTGGTACTTAGGACAGATTTCAATTTTTTAGTACATAAGAATATTGGAAGAACACTGCCAGACCATACCAGCAATCTATGTAGTCTAGCATGCAGTTGCCCACGAGGTCCAACAAACCAGGCATAATGATCAAGGTATTCCATCATCATCATCATCATCATTTTAATTTATACCCCACCCTATCCCACAAGTGGGTTTGTTGCCTCTCAGCACTGATGCTCAGAATTTTACTGACTCTGTATGTGGAGACTCCTTTTTGCCATCTTAGCTAGTAGGTGCTGATGATGGATCTATTTTCCATGAATCAGGACATTCAGTACATCCACCAGCAGTGAATTCCACAATTTAATTATTCATTGAGTGAAGAGGTACTTCCTTTTGTCTGTCCTCAATCTATTCCTTGTAGCAACTTTATCAGTTCTATTATTATAGGAGAGAGGAAAAGTTCTCTGTCCTCCTCCACTCCATGCATAATTTTATAAACTTCTATCGCCCTCTTCAGTTTACTTAGTTCTAAAATGAAAAACCCCAGTCTTTTTCTAAAATCAAAAGCCCCTATTAGGAAAGGAATTCTGGCCCCATAATCATCTTGCTTGCCTCTTCTGTGCTTTTCCGACTTCCATAATATCTTTTTTGCATCTAAAGTTGTGAGTCTTTAGATGTTGGCTTATTATGAAACTATCAATAGTCTCGTTTCACTGAATAAAAAAAATTAAAACAGGGCAAGTTTAAAAGGAGTTGCATGAGAGCATCCCCAGTTTGGGGGGGGGGAAGGATTTCAGTACTGCATGCAAAAAAAATAAACGGGGGGGATTGTCAGCACAGAATGAAATTAACATGAGAGGTAGAGAGAGACACATTGGGATGGAAAGCATCTAAAATATTTTTCCCTTTAATGCTTTAGTGAACAAAGTTTTTTTTTGGGGGGGGCATTTTGGCTGGAAGCCTAACATTAAAATGTTGCCTGAACCACATGGACCTTCTGCAAACTGCCAAACTTAAGAATTGCTTGGGATCGAACCATTTGGAGGACAGAGTGCAATTCGCATAGGACAGGCTCTTAAAAAACTGCTAAGATCATGACCAGTGTGCAGGGTCAAATTAGAGAATCACAAAGAGAAAACCACACAAATTTGCAAGGAAGGGCAGGGAATTATTGTTACTATAAAGCTGCACTAGGCCATCAGTGAAAATACCCCACCCCCTTTTTTTTCAATTTAGTGGCACAAGACTAAAAAAGCTCTCCAGAGCTTCTGCCAAAGGACTCCTCCCCCATACAAATTGCAGCCCTGTGCAAAGTGTGGTGAAGTTGCAGCCGACTTTGCATGAGTGCATGCACATGTATATATGTTGCCAATAATCACAGATTGCAGTGCCAGTGTCATTGGGTTCTACTGTGCGTTCTGTGCACTCCTCCGTATTATGAGATCATGTGACTCCCATTTTTCATAATGGCCAATAACACAACAGAAAATCCCCTAGTGCTCAGCAATATGGAAAACAGGGCTTTGCAGCTGCTTGTCAGTTTCAAAAAAAGTCTGGTCAGTTTCAACATCAGATTTTTCCCTCCCTTTGACTGCCACAAGAAAAAAAGAACCAGCCTGATCTGTTCAACTGCACCTGTATGTTTAGAACTAAATGGATTGAACTTTTCATAGAATAAAGTTAAACATTATCTATGGATGTCTGCACAGCCAACTGCTGTTAAAGGCAAAGGAGCAAGAGCTAATTGAAAATATTGTAATCCTACAATTTCCTTGTCCTGTCCTTTCAGCATTTTTATCTCTTCCTGCATCATCTTGGATTGATTTCATAGCTTTAATCCCAATTTTAAAGGACCTGACTCAAGATATTTGAAAGAATCATACGGATACCAGACTCCAGGTGGGACCTGGGGATCCCCCAGGATTACAGCTCATCTCCAGACTACAGAGATAATTTCCCCTAGTGAAAATGGATGCTTTCAAGGGTGGACTCTATGGCAGAGGTGTCAAATTCATTTATTATGAGGGCTGGATCTGATATAAACGTCACTTTGTTGGGCCGAACCATGTGTGCCGTAAAATGTAATGCCAGGTAGCAGAGATATAAATTTTATTAAGGTGATTTCAGATGCTGAATGCAATAGGAGGTGAATGACAATAGCAGACTTGATTGCATTAAGTGTGATATGCATAGGTATTGTAGGCATGGAGATATTGTCAGTGGTAATTAGGCAGGAAACCTAGGTCTCAATTTGGTCCAGGAGGATGCAAAGAATAAATGGACATATGTCTGACATTAGAAATGACAACATTCAAAACCCAGTGGGGAAATCTTTTAACCTTCAAGGATGTTGAGTTGCTGACCTAAAAGCAGCAGTTCTCTTACAAAGGAATTTTAAAGACAGATTAGAGAGACTACTAGATTGTAACTGAAAATGAAGCTCAAGACAATGCATCCTCCTGGATTGAATTGACACCTAGGTTTCCTAACTCCTTACCAATGCCTGTTATTATTATTTGGCATTTAAAATCACTCCACTCTCCAAGATACAAGGACTGAGAGACTCACATTCTAGCTGTATCTGAAGAAGTGAGCAGTCACTCACAAAAGCTCATGCCCTGCCACAAATTTTGTTAGTCATTAAGGTACTACTGGACTCTTGCTCCTTTCCACTAATAAAGGTTGCAAGCTGTGCTGTTGTGTTTCTTCCCCCTGTCTTCATCTGTTAGAACTGGAGAGGGGGATCTCTCAAAGTGAAATAGTGTGTTGATTTCAGACTGGGCAAAATCCATTCAGTGCTAATGATAATAATGAAAATTTGAAGAAAGGCAGCCAGCAAGGTGGGAGGGAAGAGAGGGAGACGTGTTGAACTGGAACATTTCGAACCATAAACGTATTTTAAATAGTTGCTGTAGATTTTCCGGGATGTGTGGCCATGGTCTTGGCATTGTAGAACCTAACGTTTCGCCAGTAACTGTGACTGGCATCCTCAGCGGTATAAACACAGAAAGATGGAATACTCTCTGTGTCAAGGTGAGAAGAAAATGGTAGGCAGGTGATTTATATCTACTCCGGAAGGTGGGTAGGGCTGAGTCATTGTCACTTTCTGAACATTGTTCTGTAGAACAGGGAATTACTTTGTAAATGGTTCCAGCTTGTGAATTGTTGCCCCTGAGTTATATGGTTTATTTTGAAGACTAGAGCCTATTATTGACATATGCATTCTGTTCACACTTATGTAGTTAAGGCTATATTAGTATTCTTATTACAAAGCTTGTTTGGTTACAAGGCTGTGTTATTCGATGTGGGAGCAGAGAGAGGCATGCAAGGATTTAAGCCTTGAAAAATTCTGTATTTATACATGCAGCAGGGGAGGACACTTCTTCATGTTTTCTTTACATTTGTGAAATACATACAGGACAATACTTCCTCTCCTCTTGAAAGCCTGTTCCTGCAAATTTCTCATGGGGCACAGTCAGGTGCCGCTTGTTGCTGGAAAAACTCATCCACGGGGTTCTTTTGTCCATGAGGTTTCTTCAGGACTATGCCTAACAAGTCTGAGACAAAGTGGAATATAAAGATTAATCTTGATAAACTGCAAGGGGGAGAAAATTAAAGACAATTGGGTGTACATTGCATTTTTGCAGCACTGAAGCACATAACTATACAGAGTTTCACATTGCCTCAGTATTCATGGAATGTCAAGAAGCTCATGTGTTTCAAAATGCCATAGTTCTGAAAATGAAGCTATTACATTTTTCAACACTACAATTGGAAAAGCTTTTCCCCTTCCTCCTCTCCGCCCCCACCCCCCAGCAGTCTATTCACAGGGACCTATGGAGGCTGGTCTGCTCCTAAAAAGATTTCTAGATGTATGTTGCTTCTGTATTTTCCCAAGAATGCCATTTAGCAGCTTTTTCATATAAAGGGCAGTTCCCTTTTAGTACATGAATGACAGCCACCTCTGACGGAACAGAATGATGAGCATTTTAAACTGATGTGTGTGTGTGTGTGTGTGTGTGTGTGTGTGTGTGTGTGTGTGTGAGAAAGTAGAAGAGAGAGAGAGAGAGAGAGAGAGAGAGAGAGAGAGAGAGATGCCTACAACAAGTTAGGGTTGGCGTTTTATTGATCTATTAAAATATGGCTCAGAAACCATGTGTCTCACCAAAGAAAAAATAAATTAGGGGAGTATGAACATAGTCCTATATCATTCTCTCAGGCTGCAATCCTATGCACATTTACATGAGAGTAAGCTTCATTGTATGTTATGGGACTCATTGCAGAGTAAATATATATGTGATCAGGCTGTGTGTGCAATAGCTTTTAGCCCAGATACATACAATAGCTTTTACCTTTATGTACACTGGTTATGCTTCCACGCTTGGTTTTTCCCATGAAAATGAAAGCTCTAATTGTGTGTTTGTTTGTGTGTGTTTGTTTTGTTTGTTTGTTTGTGGTGGTGGGATTCTCTGTTCTTTTGGTGGACCAGGGTTATAAGCACCTTGCCAAAAATGTGGTCAGCACCAATAACCTTTCTGGGCAGGGAATGACTCTATCTACTCCTAGTTTTTCTCTTCTTCTTTCAACATATAACAGCACGAGCCATCTATTCAATGAAGAGATTTGTATAGTGCAGCTTCTAAAAATAATATTCATATTGTATTGTAGCGTTCTGTGCCCTTCCCTTCCCTGAGCAGTAAGACGTTCCAAGGGTTGGTTTGGAGAAACGGTACTTACCACTGCTCTGTCCTCCATGTGGCGGAAAGTACTCTGGGGACTTACTGCATTTTTCTAGCATTTGCTTTATTTAAAAATATAAAAGTAGACAATACTGGAGACAAAGAGGCCCTCCTACAGGGCATCAGATGCACTACCTCATAGCAGTTCCCTGTGCAGAGTGAGTGAGAGAGATCCTACAAGCCCAAGGTACTTCATTCAATTTCTGGCAGTGTCTATATTCTCTCTCTGTCTTTTGCACTTCTAAAGCTGCACTTTCTTTTCATACCTTCCCTCTCTCTTCACCTTGGAAGAAGCTCACTTCTTCCAAGCCCTGATATGCACTTGGCCAGAGTTATTTTCTGACCCTTAAGGCTCACTGAGGAGATCTATGCAATCACTAAGACGCAGGGCTATTTTGGGGCAGGAACGCACAGGAACGGAGTTCCGGCTGGCTCCCAAGTTGGCCACACCCAGCAGGAACTCATTAGCATAATAGGCCACACCATAATAGGCCACACCCAGTGGCAGGAACTCATTACGATTGGCTACATTAGGTGTGTGTGGCCTAACGTGCAAAGGAGTTCCTGCTCCAAAAAAAGCCCTGGGTTTTGACAACAAACAAGGTAAACAGAATAAGAAGCAAAAGGTGGGTGTGGCTGGATGACCACACTTCTGGTAACACGGGGGTGTGGCCTAATATGCTAATGAGTTCCTGATGGGCTTTTTCTACAAAAAAAGCCCAGCTAAGACACATGGCCATTCCTTTTGCCATAGGCCAGTCTGATCTACAGTGATCAAAATCCAAGCATATAACAACATATACATCCTCCCAGTGGTCTCTTCTACAGATTGCTGGTATGATATGCATAGTATCATGCTGCAGTGTCTGCTATCCATATATTTCATTCACTGGGTGTAGCACAGTGGGCAGCCCACCGGTGCATGTGAGCATCTCTAGATCAGTGCTGTGGAGTGGTTTATAGTATAAGAGGAAGTAAAAGTACCTATTATGAGTGCAGCACTGCCAGAGAAAGGTATTCATTTGAAATACTGTGTGCAGTTCTGGTCACCACACCTCAGAAAGGATATTATAACATTGGGAAAAGTGCAGAAAAGGGCAACTTGAATGATAAAAGGGTTGGAACACTTTCCCTGTAAAGAAAGGTGAAAGCGCTTGGGGCTCTTTAGCTTGGAGAAACAACAGCTGAGGGCTGACATGATCAAGATTTACAAAGTTTATGCATGGGATACAGCAAGTAGAGAAAGAAGTACTTTTCTCCCTTTCTCACAATACAAGAACTCATGGGCATTCAATGAAATTGCTGAGCAGCCAAGTTAGAATGGATAAAAGGAAGTACTTCTTCACTCAAAGCGTTATTAACCATGGAATTGAGCAAACTCTGGAGGACAGCGGAAGACAGGAGGGCCTGACGTGATGTGGTCCATGGAGTCGCGAAGAGTCAGATTCGACTGTGCAACTGAACAAGAACAACAAAAAATCTCACAGCACAGGAGGTGGCGGCAGCTACAAGCATGGACAGCTTCAAGAGGGAATTGGATAAAAATGTTAGAGTTGGAAGGGACCTTGCAGGTCATCTAGTCCAACCCCCTGCACTCTGCAGGAGCATAGCTGAAAGTTAGCCCTACATACCTACAACATACCCGAAAGATGGTCGTTCAGCCTCCGCTTGAAAACGTCCAGCGAAGGAGCATCCACCACCTCCCGAGGCAGACTGTTCCACTGCTCAACCACTCTTACAGTTAGGAAGTTTCTCCTGATATTTAGCCGGTAACGACTCCCTTGTAATTTCCACCCATTAGATCTAGTCTTGCAATCCGGAGCAAGAGAGAATAGATCTGCTCCATCTTCTACATGACAGCCCTTCAAATACTTGAAGATTGCAATCATGTCCCCTCTAAGCCTTCTCTTTCCCAGGCTAAACATACCCAACTCCTTCAGCTTTTCCTCATAAGACTTGGATTCCAACCCTCTCACCATCGTGGTTGCCCTCTTCTGGACACGCTCGAGCTTGTCAATATCCTTCCTAAAATGTGGTGCCCAAAACTGGACACACAGTACTCCAG
>NW_015161964.1:1075438-1108082 GCF_001447785.1 Gekko japonicus
GCATCAAAGTTAGCCGTGGGATCGCCGGTGCGTCGTTTCGCCGGTGTGTCCCCGGCTCCTGCCGAAACTGCACATGCTCAGGCATGGGCAGTTCGGCAGCCTCCCCCTCCTGACTGTGGCGGGGAGCAACGGCGCCGAGGCTCAGGGGATCCGTGGGATCCCACCAAAGCGTCTCTATTTTGGTGCGGCTCTAATTTGCCGACTTTGGCCGGTGTTTTCCCTGCCATGTCGCAGGGACCAAGGTTGGTCTGGCATGACTTATTCTTGATAAACCCATGCTGACTACTACCAATTAACTCATTCCGTTCAAGGTGCTCACAGACAGAGTGTTTAAAAATCTGCTCTAGAATGTTCCCAGGTATTGATGTCAAGCTGACAGGCCTGTAATTTCCCGGGTCTGTCTTTTTTCCCATAAGTGGCTATTAGCCACAAGGTATAGAAAGGAACTCTTGGTCTGGGGCAAGTGATGCTCTGTATTCTTGTGTCCTGACCCCACTGGTGGACCTCTTGATGTGTCAGAGTGTTGGACTGGATGGGCCATTGGCCTGATCAAACATTGGCTTCTCTTATGTTCTTAAGATGTGAATGGATAACGAAGACAGCAAACAATGGAGCAACACACTTTAGTTTAGAATCTGACACTATTTCATTCCTTTCTAATGTTATACCTGAAGTCAATGGATAATCCCATTTGACTACCACCCCAAATTCTGCAGACAATCATAGGCAATGGTGCCAAGTGAAGAACAATCAGGGTTGCCCACCTGGGCTTGAGAAATTCTTGGAGATTAGGTGGTGGCAGAGTTTGAAGTGGGGAGTGAGCTTGGTGGGGATATGTCACTATAGGACTTCTGCTGCTTTCTGGAGGAAGCTGCCATTTCCTCCAGGAGAAATGATCTCTGTAGTTCCAGAAGAACTTCAGCCCCACCTTGACGCTTGTAACCTTGTAAACAGGTCAAGCAATTTGTTTACATTTGATGTTTGATGGGTCTAAGTGATATGATTTGGGCCCAAAAGGGAAGCTTTTATGATTAGTAGGACATATAAGACTCAGCAAGGAAACTGATCTTAAATATGTCAAAAAAAGACTAACATCACTGCTATGAGGTGAGGTCTAAAGAGACCAGGGGAAATGGCCAGAGTGTAGGGTGTGGATGGACTAATATGAACAGAAGAGCCCTGCTAGATCAGACCAATGGTTCATCTTCCCACCAGTGCAAAGAGCCTTCCATAGGAGGAGCACTCCTTTTCCACTGGACAACCTTCTTGCACTGGTAAAAGGCCCCGTGCATGGAGGAAGTCCCTACCATTTCTGCAATGAAACCTTTGGATCCACCCATTGAGATGGCACATAAATCCTCTGTTTCTGTCCTGCCCAAGTGAAAAACAGACAAGTGACCACCATATACATAAACTGTTAAATAAGATCTGAAAGAGAAGAAACTAATGTTTCACAAAATAATAAACCCATACTTCCTACAACCAATCAGAATGTCTTTCACTATAGACAGAGAATTCTCCCCATGCTACCAGATCTTTTCTGCCTGTGGATTTCCAAACCAGTTATACTCTGCACAAACTCATTATTTAGTTATGACAGCATATAGACTTTCCTTATTATCAGGGCAGAAGGAAATATGATCAGGTCTGATCTTAAGCTTCCATGCGTGACATCCACTTTTTTTAGGGAACATGTAGGACTAAGCTGAGGGCAGAAGATGAGAGCATTAAGAAAAAGCATTTTGCAACATGTGAAACAACTCTTTTAGTAATTATAGCTGCTTTCTGTTCTCATTTCTGCCAATTTCATCACCTTCACAAGCAACAGAAAATGTAAAAGCTGCAAGCAATTACTAGTATAATGTAAATGCTTGACATAAATGAGACCAAAAGATGGGGTATGTTAATTTAAAACACAGTAATTGCTAGCAATTGGAATCTTCATGTGCATTAATATTTCACATCTGGACATTGCAGCTAGTGGTGTGCATTCAGCCTATACCAAGCCGAAAAAATAGCCGGAAAATACTTTATTGGTATTTTCCAGATATTTTTCAGCTGGTTATAGAGCACAGTATTTATTCGGCTATTCGAAAATGGCCAACCCAAAAAATCCCAAAAATATTTGGGATTTTGAAGGACCACTGGATAGCTGAAGGTAAAGAGTATTTAAAGGGATTGCAGAGCCTGCAGAGAGAACTGTCCCTGCAGGATCAGCTCCTGGACAGGCTCTGTTGGGCAGACAGGTTTAAACCAGACTGGCCAACAAAGCCCCAGCAGAGCCTGCGGTGAGAACTCTCCCTGCAGAATTGGCTCCTGGGCAGGCTCTGTTGGGCAGTCCAGTTTAAACTGAGTTGCAAAAAGGAGCCAGCCCAGAACCAGACAGGGCAGTGTGGAGCTTTCAGCACCTGCTGCCCCAGCTGATCCTCTTGGGTATTTTCTTCTCAGGTCCATTGGACATGAAAAAAATTCAAGAATCTTGAATATATTCCAAATCTGAATACTGTATTGGGATCCAGAAATATCAGGAAATACTAATATTTTGGGGGTTCTGTATACCCAAACCTGGAAAATGCCATTTTTGCACACTCCCAATTAAAACAAGTCATCTGAGTGTTTAGAATTATGCGAGTCCGTGCGCTTAGCTGCATTGGGTCAAAGTGCCCAGCTGAATCATTCCTCTACTCCTGTAGACCCCAATCTGAACCCATCTTCCTGACATCATTGTTTCCCCCATGTATTGACACCCTGTAATTCAGTTTTCTTCCATGTGGATCAGGTACCATTTCCAACAATGTAAATTTGGGGGACCTGGATATCAACTTCTAACTCTGCACCCTAAATTTGGCTACCAGGAGTTCTTTACTACTTTTCTAAATGTCATTGATAACTACAAGTACTAGGATAAATATCACTTGGTATCTGCAACCATTATACCAGGCAGGCAAGTCACACAAGGGCCACATGCCAATCTGTTTCTGAACATGAAATTAAGCAAACTCTGGAGGATGACGGAAGACAGGAGGGCCTGGCGTGATGTGGCCCATGGGGTTGCGAAGAGTCAGATTCAACTGTACAACTGAACTGAACAACAATAAAAACCTATTAGAGACCCTAGCTCAACTCTAGATGTGTAACTGCAAGAGGATTCTCCAAAAGCCCTACACTTGACAATAAAATACCTGGTCAACACAAATATGCTAAATTGGCAAACCATTTTCCAAAAAGTTAGCTAACAAGGTATGAACACACAAAACATTAGTCCACATAGATGGTGCTACTGACCTACAGCACTGCCCTAGGTACATAAGAACATTCCCCGTCTCTCTATGGAGAACAATGTGCCTTTGCACACATGGGGCTCCACATACACATTGAAGTGCTGCAGGAAGGTGACTATGATTCAAACAGTGAATTTCCCTGAATGAAATGTTCACCATTTAGATTCAAATCCTAAACTTATCTATTTGCTTGTGGAGATGCCTGAATCGCTGGCAATAAACCATCACATATTATCACTTTGGGTCATGTTCAACTAGCACAGCAGATTGTACACCCCCTCATAAACATTTGTGTGTATGAACAGCAAATCTGGAGATCATAACTATTCATCATGAATAAGAGTTTACACACACGGACTGTAACGGTATGAAATAATTTACAGCAAGATCATTACATCATTCTCTACAGAATACATTCTCTTTTTTGCTAAACTGTGGACCACCCTAAATCCTTATATATTTAAAGAGCTCTGATTGCTGTTCAGTTAGGATAATAATAAATTCATAATAAAACAGTGCTGACTTTCATTAGCCTGATGCTGAAGTCATTTATATTAGACAGAAAGATCCCCTTTCATCATTTTGAAATATAGATTAGTGATAACGTGACACTCAAAGGAAACAAGGGAGGCAATCTGTTTCAGAATGAATATTACTAGTCTGAGCTTTCCTTAAATATTTCATTATTAAAGGAAATGGTAACAGCTATAGGATTGTATTCCACCAATACCAGTGCAATTTGCACAGATTTTACCTACATTCTCCTTCCCTTAGCAGACTCCTTTGACTCTCCCCCACAAATATGATGCTTGGTGTTGCATCACCTGCAAGGACTAAAAGCCTTGTGGGTCAGGAGGCTGCAGTAAGAAGGAGGAATTGCCCAAAATTGCCCAATGACAGAGAAATTACAAATTCTAGCTGGTTTCAAAGAAGGGGTCTGAATCATTACTAACAACTGGAGTAGAAACTCTTTTCTTTATTGACTGACCAAGATCAAGGACAGCATCTATTCCTAAGAAAGTTCAAGATGCCGACACTGTTACATTGTTCACCTTTGGTACTCATAGCAAGTTTTACATCACAAGAAGGCAGTAACATATAACCAATCAATGCATGCATGCTCAACACTGCACTTACACTAAACCAATAGAAAAGCAAACTGTACTTCCTCCTTAACACACTTTTAAGAATACTACCACCTTATCTATGGTACACGACAAATGCAACACAAACTGCTTACTATAGTTTAAGAAAACAGGATCTGTTCAAGGTTAGTTTAGGCTATTTTGCCCGATAAGGCAAGGAATGCAGACTTCAGCTAAAAACACAGATAACAGTGCTGGCCCATCACTGGGTTAAATGCAGGGATGGTTACAAACTGGCTCACAAACGAAATTTTATCATGAATTTTGGCCAGTTCGTGGTTCACGAAGCAGTGTTCATGGAAGGGTGCCTGGCATGAACATTCCACAACCTTTGGTGCTGTTCATGGTGGTTCATGAATGGATACATTTCCAGACAGACTGTCTTACTCAATTAAACTGTTTACAAAACTCCAAGGCAACAGGGGTAGGAATTCTCCAGCCTTGGAAACACCAATAGGAGTCCTCCAAAGCACAGGCACCACTGGCTGCCAATAACAGAATTCCCATTCTGCTCTATGGGATCAGAAAGCTATATATATGCTCTACTCAGCTCCACATCCTTTTGTCTGTCGGCTATTTGCATTGCAGTTACAGAGAGGCAGGGAACTTGTTAAAAGCCGACTAGCAGAACACTTTCATTTATTCCCTCCTGATTGTGAATTCCTCTTCCCTGCTGGGGTTTGGCTGTTAGGTGGACTCAGGGCTCTTTGCTACCCTGTCTCTCTGCTCATGCCAAGCGGTGGGGCTTAGCTACTTGGGTGCCTTGGCTGAGTGAGGACCCATGATTTATACTCTCCTGATTGTGAACATCTCTCCCTTGCTGGGTTTGGGTGTTAGGTGGACTCTGGGCTCATGGCCACTTAAGAGAGGTCAAGCCAAGTGACAGCCTTGAGTGACCAGTATTCCAGGGGATCAGCAGTTGCAGGCTTAGGGGAATTGGTGAGGTACTCCCTCACCATCACCTCTGCCAAATCCTTTGCCATTGCATGCCTGGCATCCTTGTTGCGGCTGATTTCCCAGTTCAGTACTGAGAACCAGGAGTGGGGTTTCTCCCTGGTTGGGCTCTTTGAGGCAGAGGTGCTAGGCCACGGCTCCTCCTCCCCATCCTCTTCCACCCATTGTTCCATCTGGCCATGCCTGTTGGCCTGTAGCCTCCACAGTCTTTTCACAGCTCACGCTTCCACTGCAGGACCTCTGTATTCATTAGAGCAATGCTGCCTTTTACCTGGGGGTCTCAGTCTAGTGGTTAAGAGCACGGACTCTAATCTGGGAGAACCACTAGAATGGCCACTTCTACCGACCCTTGATGGGGTCCAACTTTCTATGGTCGACTCTGTCAGGAACTTGGGAGTATGGCTCGATTCTTTGCTCTCCATGGACAAATATATGTCCTTGGTGACAAAGACTGCATTTTACCATCTATGCCACACCTGCCAGCTGGCTCCCTATCTGTCTTGGGAGGACCTTGCCACAGTAATTTCTGTGATAGCCACCTCAAGATTGGACTACTGTAACATGGTCTACACAGGGCTACTTTTGAAGACACTTCAGAAACTGCAAGTGGTCCAGAACACAGCTGCCAGATTGCTAACAGGAGTGTCCTGTTCAGTGCATATAACAACTACCCTATAGCAGCTGCACTGGCTCCCAATTAGTTTCCAGTACCAATTCAAAGTGTTGGTTCTTACCTTTAAAGCCCCAAATGGCCTAGCACCCTCATGCCTTCAGGACCACCTTTCCTGGCATGATCCTCCCCATCTTCTACAATCTTCATCTCAGCATTTATTGAATTACCTGGTCCATGAACTGTCCACCTTGTGTAAACAAGGGCAAGGACTTTCTCAGTAGTGGCCATCATCCAGTGGAACCAGCTGCCTGAAGAGGTTTGTGCCTTGTGGAACCTCCCTATGTTCTGCAGGGCATGCAAGGCTGCTCTTTTTCAGGCAGCCTTTGGGTGATTGTGATCCACCAGGCAGCTGGTATGCTTCAGCTGTCTTCACTATCCATGTTCATCTGATTAACTCGTTCACAGCAAAGTTAGCAGCTTCACTAATAGTAAGAACCTTTGCTAGGCAGAAATGTTCATAATAATTATCAGTTGCCTATCAATGAAGTTGATGCTGCACTGTGGTTTAAAGGGAGCACTGCTCTTACTTTCATTAGAATTCCCCTGAGCACAGTCATTTGCTTGGTTTGAGCACTGTGCCCATGATTCAGACCTATATGAACTGATGAAAAAAGATGTTGTGGTCTTGAACAGTATCTCAGTGATGTTCTCCATCCAAGAGGAAAAGAATTTGATTAAAGTGCACTCTAAATAGTTCATTCCATTCCAGATAATCTAATGCATGATTATTAAATGAGACAGCATTCACAAAATGTCAGTGATTTTGGCCAGAGACATAAACAATGTTTCCCGAGATGTATTCTAGGATCAACATCATGTTTTAAATAATGCTTCTCTTTTACCTAGACTCCATCAGAAGATTTAGGGTTGCCACCCAGAACTAGTGGAACATTTTAAACTACTGAATCTATATGATGCAAGAAGTTGCATCTGCATAAATTCTATATTATATTATACACCTTTGTTTTTATTCAGTTGAATAATTACATTTCCTGATGCAACAAATGACCACTATGATTGCATCACAAATGGCTGCGATCATACGGAGCAGAAGCTGCGGCAGGCAAACAATTCCCCCGCGGATTAAAGGGACACGATCAGACAGACACATCTGTCTGGCGTCCCGGAGTAATTGGTGGGGTGTCTCATTGCGCCGCAGGAGTGGCGTAAAA
This sequence comes from Gekko japonicus, assembly GCF_001447785.1. NCBI lineage: Eukaryota > Metazoa > Chordata > Lepidosauria > Squamata > Gekkonidae > Gekko > Gekko japonicus. The sequence continues at coordinate 1,082,664 of NW_015161964.1, forward strand.
CCACCAGGGAAAGGTAAGTATTATGCGGAACTGCGGGGCAGGCGCAAACGCACGTCAGTTCGCCCCAGGGCAAACAGCCTCGATTCCCGCCCACAGTTCCTCGGTGGTGTGATTGGAGCCAAATGTGTTGCATTTGTGGCACAGCTGCTGCAGCAAAACCACTTTTCCCAGAGTCAGTTCTCACAGTGCGGTGTAGTGGTTATGAGTGATGGACTAGTATCTGGGAGACCCAGGTTCAAATCCCCACTCATGCCATGGAACCCCACTGGATGGCCGTGGTCTGCTCACACTCTCTCAGCCTAACCTACCCCTCTGTGTTGTTGTGAGAATAAAATGGAGGAGAGGAGAATGCTGTAACCCACTTTGGGTCCCCGTTGGGGAGAAAGGTGGGGTATCTCCCTTATATATAAAAGCTGAATGGTGCTGGCACTTCTCTAGAACATTCCACACACTCCGGAATTGGTTGGCGCCCTGGTGTGACACTCAAAATCTGTCCCTATCCACTGGCTGCATTGCTTGAGTCTCACCTCCAACAATCTAAACATTTTTCTGTTCCCCTCCCCCCATAGCCAGTCAGAACACAGAGGTTATTTGCATATGCAGCCTCATTGGCCTTTGCCTCGGAACACAGACGTCATTTGCATATGCAACTTGATTGGCTTTTGCCTCTAACGTTCTAAACAGTTTGCTCTTCTGAGGTAAAATGTGTCCGATCTCCAGGTGAGGGCTGGAGATCACTCAGAATTACAACTGCTTTCCAGATGGCAGAAATCAGTTCCCCTGAAGAAAATGGTGGGCTCTGTATCCTTATATGCTGCTGAGGTGGCCCTCGTCTGGAGAAAATGGTGGACTCAGTGTCATTATACCCTGCTGAGGTCGCCACAGCAAATTGACACTGAGTGTTCAAGGCCAGAGCACCTGCCCAGAGCCTATTTCTAGAGCTCGTTGTATTTATTTCCACAACGAGCCTTTTTCCTAGTAAATGAATAAAATAACATTGAATCAGAAAGAAGTGATAGCACTAATCACATGGCTGGATCCTCATCCTCCAGACCACCCATATAATCAGTGCTTTAACTTTACTGATACTACCAGAAGGTTGACCACTGGGAAGTTTCTTTTCCAGTGGCAAACAAAGAAGAAGCAGAGACCCTAGAGCATCCACTCTCTGCAGCCCTGCTAGGACTTCCCTTTCTCCTAGACTCTATGCTATACTAATGTCTACTCATTGAAGCTGCCAGTTTCTCCAGGGGACCTGATGTCTGTAGTCCACAGATGATGCATAATTTCTGGAGAACTCCAGGCCCTAACATGCAGTTGGTCACCATATTCATTAGACTGAAGATATGCCCCGAACCTTCAGAACAATATTGATATTTTATCTGGCAACATAATTTCCATTTACTGTGATATCTGGAAACAGATGCATCAGCATAAGGTAATCATTTTAGAAGCAGTCCTAAACTGGTCTACCCAGAACCCTGCTCAGGTCTATACGACGAGGCTTACTCCCAGGATAGTGTTTTTGGCCTTGCACCGTTCCAGTTGCAGGTTAAATGAACAGCATAAACCTTTCTTTTGAAAACCCTATTTATAAATTATCATAATTCCAGTTTGGTGTAGTGGTTAAGTGAATGGACTCTAGTCTGGGCGAACCGGGTTTGGTTCCCAATTCCTCTACTTCCAGCTCCTGGATAACCTTGGGCAAGCCATAGTTCTGTCAGAGCTGTTCTCTCAAGGACAATTCTGGAAAGAGCTCTCTCAGCTCCACCTACTTCACAGGGTGTCTGTTGTGGGGAGGGGAAGGGAAAGGAGTTTGTAAGCCGCTCTTAGACTCCGAGTGAAGAGCGGGGTATAAATCCAATCTCTTCTTATTTACTCATTACTTCTTCCCATGCCATTCAAATAACATTTAAATTCAATATTTACATGGGAAGTGTGAGTCATGGGACATATGGAGGTCCACAGTGCAGTGCTAAAGAGACACCTTGGAACTAGTGTTTGTGAGTGTAGGTTTTAATTGTTCTAAAGAAAGAAATAGACAGCAGGCAAGAGAAGAAGTTCTCTTCTATCTCCTCAGGTAGTAGAGCTGGGAAGGGTAATGTAGAGATAGCACCAGAATGGTGGGTGCAGTTATTACTGAACTGTTCTATGGGGCTTTGGTTCTGCTAGACGTATCTTTGAGCCACTGTACTAGCATTACACCAGATTAGTTGGTATCCTAAGCCATTTAGAGACAGAGATATACTAGAATTGTTAGCGAACATATCTTACAGGATTGATGTGAGGATAAAATACTACTCTAAGCTGTCTGGCAAATTGATAGCATGTAAATAATAATAATTTTCTTTCTATGTTGCATTCTTTTTGCTAAGATAATAATCATTCAAAGACAAGATATGATAAAGTTTTCCAGCTGTATAATTTAAGCCTCAAGATAAAAGATTCAAAACAAGAATCCTGAATTACAGTTGTTTGCTGATATTTGAAATGTAAATTAACTGATTTTGCTAATTTATTCATTAATGATGTTAAATAGGGCTGTCAAGCGATTAAAGTTTTTAGTGATTATCTTCTGTTTTGAACTAATTCATTTATTAATTAATCCAAAGTAAATAATACAGCATTGTGATAGAAGAGATATCTTGAGGATATTTAACTAAACTAGTTTTTTATCTCAACAAACCATGGAATCTTTTCAGGAATGGGAGATCTGAAGTCTCCTTTAGCCATAGCTAAAATAAATGCCAGAGTGTAAGATTTAAGAATATATATATACCTTCAGTCATGCATGATTTAGGTTGACAGCTGTCAAACAGACTCCTAAGTACTCTGCAGAAGTAAATGTAGAAAAATGTATCCTTAAGAAAGCAATCCAAAGCAGGTCTACCCAGAGTGCTACTCAGGTCTATTCAATGGGGGTTATTCCAGGAAAGTGTTCTTAGGATTGCATTGCATATTATGTTCTGATAGCACTTCAGTGGCTCATGTGTACCCTGCTTCAGCAATGTTGGACCCAACAGGTCATATGTGATGGCTGCTGGTGTCCCTCCTGTGAGCTGTGTTAATCTTTCCCTTGGGAGCCACCCAGTCCCTGATACCTCCCACATGAACACGGGGTCTCATATGACTGGAGCAGCTGTGATAATATCTGTAGGTTGAGTTACTGATGTGGTCACTTCCCATGGCAATACCACCAATCTCCATCATCACAGCCCTGGTACAGATGATGAAACTCCCATAAACAGACACAAAGAGAAGGTAAGAGACTCTGTCCTCTCAAGGAATTCCCCCAAGCATGCAGGAAAATGTCACTTTTTAATTAAACAAAGAAGAAAGAACAAAAACTTTCCAAAACAGCTTGCAATCTGAAAAAGAAATGAGAAAATAAGCAAAAGGGAAGGATAGGTTCATCAGATACCAATATAGTATAAATTCTTCAAGGTTTTGTCCTTCCCACCCCCACAAACAGTGGCCTGCCTCACAATTTGCCAGACTTCTGAATGGAACAGCAGGTTAAAAATTACCTAAAAATAAACATGGAGGAAAATGGGGGACTTAACATAAAAGGAAACTATTCCAGATGATCTAGAGGGGCTTAGACTAGCTTTTCACACACACTCGTCCCTCTAAAGTTACCAGGTCTGAACAGGGGACTCACTGGGACACTCTGAGAGAGGGGAGGTAAGAAGCACACCGCACCTACGTCACCTCCAGGTGATGTAGGCACATCAGGAGTGACATGCCTACCTCACCCAGAAGTGATGTAGGTACGTTGGTGACATCAGGAGGTGACACTCTATTTTTTGGGCAAAACTCTATGGTCTGAAGCAAATTCCACCATAGAGTTTTGCCCCAAAATCAGAGCAGCCCCCCCCCTCACCAAAGTGCCTATGTCACTTCTGGGTGACGTAGGTACATCGTGTTTGGGGTGAAAACTCTCCCCCACCAGTCAGCTGGCCAGTACTGGGGGGAGCGCTGGAAACCAGGGGATCCCCCTGCCCCAGAGGGGATCTAGCAATTTTACATCCCCCACCGGTGGCCAGGGGGGACCTGTCAACCCTATCTCAACAAATCTCTCTGTTCTCTGTGGGATTTTACCTATTAAATAGGTTTTTTTGCAAGCTCTGAGCACAAAGAACAGCCATTGTAATCAGAGCATAGTTTTTAGACTGTAATACGCTCTGATGGGTAAGGCATTTCTGCTCTTTGGCTGTAAGAGACATTTATTAATGGATGGGCTGATAATGCTTATTATGTGCCTGAGATCATTTCAAAAGAGCTCAGGAATACAACTGTAGGCAAACAATGTCTATTCTCATGAAGGTTCCTTAGCAATAAATGAGATTTTTAATACAAGATATATCTGATTTTGGGAAGCAAAAATGCAACCGGGTTTTTGAGAGTGTATCACCAGTAGGAAGTACTAGGAAAATGAGAAGGCACACACATGGAATGCCTTTCGTGGCCTGCTATACAAAAATGATATCAGAATTATTATTTTGTAAGTCAGCCATCTGGGTGTTTCCCCCCCACAGATCTGATTGACTTAAGGGGGAAATAGTACATCATTAGCCTTTAAAAACAGTTATAAAAGGGGACAAAAATATCATAATAAGTGGTGACAAAGTTTGAGCAATTTTAATTAGAGTGCCATCCTAAGCAGAGTTAAGTCTATTGAAGTCAGTGGGCTTAGAAGGTTGGAACTCCACTTAGGATGGCACCATTAATACATGAACAATGCTTTCAAATATTAAATAAATGCATCTGATTCCTAGCAACAAACATTATTGCTGCTTCTTATGACAAAACATATGGAATGTAGGTACATATGCACATAAGCTTCTAACTAAATCTATTATTTCAGGCTTATCCTTTTGCATTAAAAGAAAAAAACAACCCCTACTGCTCCCTGGGGGGGGGGATATGCAAACAATCAGACAATACTTGATGGCTTTTTAGTAATTACAACACCAGTTCTCAGCGTTACACCAGTTCTCAGCGTTACAATAAAATAAAAACATGGATTGTGGCATCAGTGTTCCAGATGTATGCCTCTGAAATAAGGTGCTTATACAGGCAAGCGTAAAGTGATGCTGCCTTTTGAATAATTGCAGCCTATGCATAGCTACAGGCCTAAGGCCACATCCTGTTCAATACACAAGGATCAGTTCAATACAAGGCCCATTTTATTAAACTCTGCTGAAACATTTTGTTTTAATCAGCACACAAATTCTTTCTGAAAGTAAACATAATATTGATACAGCATTCCCAATTATTCAGCAATAATGTGCTTAAAGCCTCATAGTGATTCCATTACCCTGAATTCCAAATGTTGTACACTGAGGAGAATTAATCATAACTTTTATAAATATGAGTGAAAAATGATTTCTCTCAATAGAACCCTTAACCTAAACACCCTGGTTATGAGGATTTAGTGTTATGTGATGTACAAATAGACACCTACCACAATAAACATAATTTGTTGTAAATTTATCCATACTGCTGAATTTTGTATGCTCTCCAGGAGTGGTTAGGTCTTTGTAAAGCAGGTATTTGAAAACTGAACTGACATCACTCACAGAGTCAATTCTCTTTTGAGCCAAGCACCCATTGAGTCACGCCAATGAATCACTGAATACAAAAAAGTATTATTTCAAGGGTACTGCTGCTTGCAATTTATTTTCAAAATTCAACCTGAAGATTATTTCCCACCTTATTCAGATTAGAACTACATATTTGTAGCACTTATTTTGGGTACCTAAACTACTGATGTAACACATCTGATCTTCTCATAGGTTGCCAGCTCTGGGATAGGAAATACCTGGAGATTTTTTTGGGGGGTGGAGCCTGGGGAAGGTGGGATTTGGGCAGGGGAGGGACATCAGCAGGGTACAATACCACAGAATCTACCCTCCAAACAGCCATTTTATCCAGGGGGTCTGATATCTGGAATCTGGAGATAAACTCCAGGCCCCACCTAGAGGCTGGCAACCCTATCCTCAGAGTCCAGATACACTTCAAACCATACTGATCTCCTGCCTATCTTTGGGTAGGACTGTAGAACCAGTTTAGGCTGAGTAGTCTGCACAACTGTCTTTCCACTGCTGACATGAAGGGATCCTGAGGAAAACAAACCTGTTTTCTGCTTCTAATATTTGTCCAGCCAGTCAATAAGGATACAACAGTGAGATATTTGTGCCCATTGGCACTAGCCTTTTTTTTACTGCCAGCGCTACTCTACTCACCTCCGTATATCTTACCGTAAAGGATTAGCTGAACATTTGGTGAATGATCAGGAGTCAGCTATGAGATAATCTTTTTTTCCTCCTGCTTGGTACTATGAGGTAAGAATGGACTTGTTCTTAAATATGCCTCATTAGAGTACACTGTTAAGGCCTTAATTAAGGTGGCAGGATTACTGCAGACTGGCTGGTGAGTTAATTAGATCAACAAGAATCTTGAGCTACCTTAGAATGGGGAGAGGTAACTAAACTGCGGGATTCATGCTGCCTTGGCCAAATGTCTGGGAAGGGAACACTCTCGTGGCCAAACTACTTACAACATACACGAGTCCGTAGGGGAATGTGCCGGACCAGAGTTCCGGAACCTCTTCCACAAAATTCTTTTAAAAGCTCATGAGTTTTCAGTATACAGATTGAAAACCTCATTTCACTCTAGAGAGTTCCAGCACCAATTTTTCACCCCCCCCCCAAAAAAGCCTGCATGAGTCCGCTATGGGGACTCACAGTCATATTGCAGATGGTGAGACCTCCATTTAAAAGCACCTACAGGGGCCTGATTCAGCTTGGGACCTTGACTCAGGATGACAAGGGGCTGCTGCTCCCACACACATACATCATTTTCCAAGCAAAATGTGCCAGGGGCATTATTTGTCCCATAGGGTTGCACATTCAGCCCCTAGTGGGGCACATAACACCCCCTGCTGTCGCAGCCAGGGAAATTAGCTATGCAGCAGGGGAGAGGAGTACAGAGACTGCACACCAATTGTATACCAAGGTCCAGTATGGTAGGAAGACTCCAAATTTTGAAGAGTAAATTAAATATGTTATCGAAGGCTTTCACGACCAGAGTTCATTAGCTGTTGTAGATTTTCCAGGTTGTAAAAACAACTCCTCAGGAAACAATCCATATACAAAAGAAACTTTTCAGGAAAGCTCCTTCATTAGCATGTTCACAGCCTGGGGAACTCCTACAAGATAACGACTCAGCCCTACCCCACCTTCTTGAGTAGATATAAATTTCCTGCCTACCATTTTTCTTCTCACCTTGACACAGAGAGTACTCCATCTTTCTGTGTTATACCTCTGAGGATGCCAGTCACAGCTACTGGTGAAACATCAGGTCCTACAATGCCAAGGCCACGGCTATACGACCCAGAATACAACAGCTAATAAATTAAATAGTTTTTATTGAAGAATTTCCCTAATTACAAGCACACTAAGCATTCAGAAAGATCAAGCAATTCAGAACCAAGGAAGCAGAGGTGATGATAGCGAATAGAGGGGTTAGTTACAGGGTAATACAACCTGTCCAGACATGCAGAGGGCCATGAAGAAGGGATTGTGATCCAAACAGAAGTTTGGGGGTGGACTGCCAGTTGGCATCAGGGCAGAGGCCATGTGCGTGGACGGATATAGACATTAGAGAACAATGCTGAACAATGGGAGGTCTTGAGGGGCTTGACCCAGGTGCCACAAAATAATGTCAGGGGAAAGCCTTGGCCTCTGTGCCCAGAGGAACTAGTTGGCCACTGTGTGAGACAGGATGCTGGACTAGATAGATCACTCATCGGATCTAGCCAGCTCTTCTTATGCTAACTATTACAACTTCTTAAAGCATTCTTAAGGCAGGTAGTGTAAGTATTACATTTATGGGAGGTGGGCTAAAGAGTTATTTTAACTGCACTTTTGACAGGAGAAGATTGATATGGATTGTTTACAACATGACAAGAGCAATGACTGATCTGCCATAGAGGAAAACTCCCATTAAAATACATGTTTCAAATCTCCAGTTACTGAATTAAGCATTTCATTGCATCAATTAATTGTATTTATGCCTTCCAGGCAGACTTTGCATAATGAGAAGAAAATGGTAAGAAGATAGCAAAGGGGATTCCATACCTGTGCCCTGAACAAAACTTATAGTTTTCCCATGATCATGACGACTCTGGGTTCAGTCTTTTCTGGTAATACAATGGATTGCCTCAAGATACTTCTCTTGGGAGTCCTTGCTGGGGTTATTTTGGCTTCTCCTTAATCTTTGCAGGTGGCCACATCCAGTAAACATTATAATCCTGTTTATTTCTAAACATTACATCACTTAAAATACTGATGGTTCAGTTGTACAAAGTGATTTTGCAATTGGAATCTTGTAGGCTTGAAGATATAACTATAGACCTTCCCAGATATGGACAGGGACTTTCCTTATGGGAGAACAATGTTACAGTGGGTGGGTTCCTATCTTGTCCATTCTATAGAATTCACTGCTGCATATAACCATGTAACTTCTGTTTTTTTCTCATTTTTTGCATTCTTCTGATGCTGCTGCTTCATTTTTTATCTAGTCTGTCATATATATATATTAAAATCCAAAGTAAGCATAACCAGAGAAATGTAAATTTAGAACAAATTCAATGCAAATTGGAATAGCAAATGTACAGAAGTCAAAATTATTTTGTACAAAGCTTCGAAAATGTTTTTTCCATTGCTTAAGAAGATCCACTAGAAGGTTTATATAAGATAACCCAGACCTGGCATATTACAAGAATTGAAAAATCATAAACAGCACCAGAATGCAAGAGAGAACATTCAAATTTATGTTTCCCCCAAGCAACTGTATAACTCAGCCACACTGCATATGTATAATAATGAATGCATATATTAAAAGTGCTAGTATAAGTAGGTCATCTTTATCTCTAGCTACATTTCAGAGCTGAAACCAGCCATTTGGGGTTTTTTTCCCAGGGATAAAACTGTTTGATGCTTATGCAATACTTCATCACTTGAAGCTGGGTAATGGCATTTCATTTTCTCTCTCCTAAGGCACAATGGTTTGTTTAATCAAAGGTGTTAACGTCATCACAACAGGAGTGGATACGTGAGGGATTACAGAAATAAAATGAAAGCAGCATTCATGTATGAATAAAGGGCAAACAATTAAAATCATTAAGAAGATTTGCAGAACAAAAAAAAACCTTAGTAGTAGGTCATGATTTTTCTGAAGCAGATTAAAGGTAGAAGCAGAGAAGCACAAGAGTTGTAAAGGTTTCTAAGGAACATTTACTACAAATTAAAAAACCCTCTATTGAACCATACAAGATGTTGGCCTATTCTTTTCTAAGGCCCAGTCAATCCAAGCATCTGAGAGAGGCTTTTTCCAATGGCTGTAGTGCGTGTGTGTAAATCCTACAGCTATCTGGGCAGGCCTTGTCACGTGGGTTTCTGCCAACCAATCAGCATTGAAACCTGTGGAAAGGTAGTGATCAGTAGTGTACAGCTCGGAAAGAACCTGAGCCATATAGCTGGGCTGTACATATTAGTACAACTGATCTCCAGGCTACAGAGATCAGTTCCCCTGAAGAAACAGCAGGTTTGCATGGTATACTCTGCTCCCTGCCACACGGCGGTAAAAAGCACGGCCAAAGTGCGGCTTTTTACCGCCGCGCCAAAAGAGACACGCGGCGGCGGGATCACACAGATCCCTTGCACTTCCCGCAGTTGCTCCCCGGCACGATCAGATGCTGGGGAGGAAGCCACTGACGGGAGATCGAGGCAGCCGGCTGTGCATGTGCGCGCATGCACAGTTTGGCCAGGAGCCTCAAATGCTCCTGACGATGGACGCGCCGGCGATCCCACGGCCACGCTTGCTGCAGCCTTTCTGGTAAGTCCTTCTCTTTACTAGGTTCTTTTTTGCTCCGCGTTACTGGGCTGTAGGGACGGATTGGGGACGGGTGCGCGCCGCTTCCCTGATGTTGCAGTTTGATCACGCCTTTTTGCTGCGCCCCCAATCCGTCCCTCTTCCGGCCCAAAACCGGGGCCTCTATATCACATCCCCTCCAAGCTCCCACCTTTTCCCAAACTCCCTAGGCTTCACACACACACACATACCCTCAATCTCCATGAATTTCACAACCCAGAGCTGGCAACCCTAACCTATTCTTTTCTAAGGCCCAGCTGGCAAAACCTACGTGGAAGAGTGCCAGGAAGAAGCAACTCCAAGCAGTTGGGCTGTGTGTGAGTGCGTAGGTGTGCACACACGTAGGGAGGCCTAAACAGCTCCAGAACGAAAGCCAAAACACGCGGGGGGGGGGATTTTATTCCAGTGTGTCATCAGATCGAGTATAGCACTGAAACGATGAGAAACATTTCACACATACTAATAACACTAACAAATTATGAGTGTTGGATAATGCAACCCCAGCTCAATAAGCATTTGTCTGTTTTCATACTGGGCCAATACATCTTTAAAACTGGGCCTGAGTTGAAATGGGCCTTGCTTCACAAACCTGCAAAGCCAGTTTGATTAAAACAAAAACAAAAAAACACCCAGGGATGTGCCCTTTTTTGTTGTTTATGTTTCAAATTATCATTTGTTTTCATTGTACTCCTTATTATATTATGCTCATTTTCATTATGATATTCATTTTCATTCCCCTTGGATATGCAGCCACTCTCCTCTTCTTTCAATTTGCTGTGTGACCATCCAGGCTTGCTGCAAATAGCCGGCCATCAGAGAACTGGCTGTCCTGCCAACCCATCAGCGGACAAACAGGAGGAATCTTTCCTCCTTGTTTCTCTGATGCCTTGCCTACTGTTTCCATTGTGTTTGATGTGATATGCTGTGGTGCACTCTGTCCTTGAGATGTTAGGGTATCAGGCACCCCAAGGACTTCATTTCCCAGGGTACATCACGGCTTCAGTGCCTCATATATATCAGTAACAGCGTTTGGGGGCAGGTGTAAGGGGGAAGGAAATATTCTCTTCCACCTACCTGCTTGATTGGCTGACTGATGCAACAAGCCTGTCTAGCTGAACAGGAACCTGTAGCATGGTAAGTGAAGGAGGAAGGGAATGGAGATGGAAGGTAAAGCAGCAATAAATTATCCAATGGCATTTGTTCATTAATTGTTTTTCCCAATCATTTTGTTATCCATTTTGTTATCCAAACAGATAGTTCAACAAGGCCTGTAAAACAGAGACGTTCTGCCAGGCCTATGGTTAGGGATCCCAGCCCCCCGGTTCATAATATTAATAAAGGTTTGCTGCTATAATGTAATATTCTAAGTAGCCAACCAGGGTGGATGAGAAAGATTTGAGACTGAAAAAGAAGGGGAGAGCAGTTAGAAGGAGGGATAGAGGAATGAGAAATCTTGAAAGGAATACAACAAAATGAAGGAGGACAAAAGTGTGAAAAAGAGTTAGAGAAATTAAGGAGAAAACAACAAAAGGGTGCATGCTTTTTTCCACCTCAAACTAACAGGTCTACCCCTTCACAAGATCTGGCTGTGCAGAAAAAACTATGGTGCTGGATGGAACCTTGAAACTGGATGTGACCTTGGGTCAGTCACAAGTTTTCTCAGAGCTGTTCTCTCAGGAACAGTTCTCAAAAGAGCTCTCTCAGCCCCACCTACCTCACAGGGTGTCTGTCGTGGGGAGGGGAAGGGAAAGGAGATTGTAAGCTGCTCTGAGACTCCTTTGGGTAGTGAAGGGCGGGGTATAAATCCAATCTTCTTCTAAAGGAAGAGGGAAACCATAGACTGATGCAGATAATAGCCTTATTAGGAGTCTCTGCATCCTGGCAATGACTATAGCTTGTCCTGGCTGGTCTTGCCTTCCTCCACTGCTGGCTTGGCTGCTGGGTTTAAGCAGGATCTGAGAGGCAAGTCAGCTTCTTAGTTAACATTGGTCCAATCTGCATTTGCTATGTAAAGCTGTTTCATTCTACTGTGGCACCAGCTTCCTTCGCCTTCCATTTGGCTTAGTATAAAAAGCTCACCATCTGCATCAGGACAGAGGGAGAGTGCGAGGGGGAGGAGTGGCCTCCCGGGGGCGCCGACAGAGCGCTGCACTGCACTGTGCTGTGGGAAGGCAATGGCACCTGTGACCTCCCCAGAAAGTAAAGGGGGGTGACCTGGCAGAGGGGGAGGCAGAAGGGGGGGGCAAGAAAGATGGAACGAGCTGGGTAAAAAACCCAGCAGTTGCCAGGCAGGGGATTCTGGGGACTGCCCCAAGAAATAACAAATGGGTCAGGGATGCGTGTGCTTCCAACCCTCCCCCCAAATACGATTGCAGAAAATTGTTCCCTGGCTGCTTTTATACGCAGATGACTGGATTTTCAGCTAACTACTTTCCTTTGTGTATTCCCTTAGAAAAGATGGGGGGAGGGTGGGGAGGAGCAATTAAACCACCCTAAAACCAAATTCAAATAACATGATGGGACACTGTAGTGACCTCCAAGTCACCACTAAATGGCAATAAAATGATGCAGACAGCCAATGCTGAGATGAAACAGTAGGAGAGCGAATGCAGCATGAAACGCAGACAGAAATTTGTGAGACGATGTGAGATCATTGGCACAGCGGCGGGAAAGATCAATGCAGATTGGACCATTGTAGAAAGGCTCTGCCAGCAGAGTCAAAACAATTCCTGTTTATTGTGCACCACCTTCCCTGAGCCCGTAGTGGCTGTAGTGCAGAACTGCATGTATTTTGGTGGGTTTTTTTAAGTAAATGCATTCTGTGACTGCAACATGACTCTGGCTTCAGGGGCCCTCGTGCTGACTTGGGCCCTAGGAGTTTTGTTTCCCCCACCCCCACCCCTTAGCAGCCATGGTTCAAAAAAGAGGAAAAATAATGTAAGAATCCATGCACAGTGGTGACTTTATTTAGATATTCATATCCCATTTTCCTCCCCAATGGGGACCCAGAGCAGCTTGCAACATCATTCTCCCTTTGTCCATTTCACTACCCTGTGAGATAGGTTAGGCTGAAAGGCAGTAACTGGCCCTTGGTCAACTAGTGAGCTTCCATGGCAGGGTGGGGGTTTGAACTGAGATCTCTAAGACCCCAGCCCGACATTCTAAGCACTTCACCGTATTGGCTCTTATGACCTTAAGTTATGGATGAATCCCCTTTTCCTGGCTAATTTTTCTGACATGCACATATACACACACACTTCCCAAGTAGAGATCCTGTACTGGCCTGGAACAATTCATGATAAGCCCTCTAGAGATGATACCAGGGCTATTTTGGGGCAGGCATGCACAGGAACGGAGTTCCGGCTGGCTCCCAAGTTGGCCACACCCAGCAGGAACTCATTAGCCTAATAGGCCACACCCAACAGCAGAAACTCATTAGGATTGGCTACATTAGGGGTGTGTGGCCTAACATGCAAAGGAGTTCCTGCTACAAAAAAGCCCTGGGTTTTGACAACAAACAAGGTAAACAGAATAACAAGCAAAAGGTGGGTGTGGCTGGATAACCACACTTCTGGTAACATGGGGGTGCAGCCAAATGTGCTAATGAGCTGTGCTGTCAGGGGTGTGGCCTATTATGCTAATGAGTTCCTGCTGGGTTTTTTCTACAAAAAGAGCCCTGGATGATACTATGCAGACTGGAATCAATTAATCTAGGGAAGAGCAGGCACAAGGACACTGGGCCCAGTTTCCACTCATACACAGTTGCCTGCTCATGAGCATGGAGTCTCTGAGTACGAAGTGTACACATATAGACTCTATCCCTGTGATCAGGAATGTTAGAAATTGAACCCTTCTTGATCACTTCCTATGCACATAGACTCTTTGCTCACAAAGTGACAATGACACTAAGGTTGACAAAAACCTGGAAAAAATATCTTGCCCCTGTAACTGAAGCTTAATGTGTGGAAATGGGCAGGCCGAGTATTTCATGGCAGATCACATCATGCATTAAATAGCTTCTCATTAAACCTCTGTTAAAGCGGTAGGACATATTTTTTCCTCCAGGTTATGGGCAACCCTAAATGATGTATAGGCAGAGGGAAGGGCTATGGGGCTTGCACACCAATGCAGTCACATTGATTTCAGCATGGTGGGCTATCCTTACTTATCATAAAATAGTGCCAGTTCTACTGAGGATCAGTTGGAACCAAACAGGCTTAGATCATATGTGCCCCTGCAGATCCAGACCCTCTGTTACCCTTTTAAGTCCCTGAAAAACTACTCTCTGCATCCAACCACTGGAGTTGGTTCTCATCAGAAATGTCTGGATCTCAATGCTGCAATGAAAAGAGAGAGGCTGGATCTAATGAAAAGTTTCTTTAAAATTCAAATACCCCATCATGCATGCTTCATTGCAGCCCAAGATCCAGACTTGAGGCTTATAATAGTGGAATGTCTAGAAATGGGGTTAGTCATGCTCTTTGGGAGGTCAGTTGTGTGAAGTCACAAATGCTTCTGAGAAGCTAATCTTGCTTTGGAAGTGGGTGATTCACTGTATTTTACAAGTCAGCTGTTTTCCCCTGAGATTTGTAATCTTGTCTCTGCTGCATAACCCTTTCATGTTAATCACTATGGGAACCTTCCCACATGTCTCTAACATATTTTTGCACATTCCCATGTAATTAGACCCAAGAAGTTTCGATGTGTGGGGCATTGCATTGCCCTGTTGCCTACTTCTTTCCTCCATTCCTATTCTTTCAAGGAAAGTGGCAGATGGAAACAAAACAAATTTGACTTTTCCTTTCCTTTCCAGAGCCACATTTGCTTGTTTCCGTGCTGTTCCTGAAATAATTCCTTAGAAAGTATGCCTCCTTCATTTCACTTCTGTCTTGTGTGGATTCAGTGGCCACTTGTTCTGCCTCTTAGCCACCTGACCACTGACTCAAAGTACCAATTCAGAGCCAGATGGACACATCTTTAGTAGAACCAAGTGGTAACACTTTTCCTGGACTGTCCCACATTCAGGGAGTGTTTGAATCCTGCCTTGCAGAAGAAACCTCCCTGCACAGGCAGGAACAGGAGGAAACATAGTGCATCTTTGCTCCAAGAAGTATATTGGGTACCTATTTGTTTCTGGACACAGTTAACCAGGAGCTGATTTTGACCTTTAAAACAGGAAAGCATTTAGATGCCTCATAGAACATTACTCCCATATGAACCTACCCATCCTTGTATTGGCTAGGCTTCAGTTTTGTCCATCAGCAGGCTTTACCCAGGAGGAAAACCGTAATGTTTAAGTACCTGTATATCAACCGAAGGCCTCTCGGTCTGATCTGATGGGCAAGAAGACTTCGATCACCTCCCTGGTTTTGGGGACCAGCAGCAACCAGAGCTGTATTCCAAGGTTTGATTCAGAGCATGGGAGCTAGCACTGCCATTTGCATTGTTTCAAAGCAGGCAGGTCAATCAGGATTAACTTTCCCTCTAATGATCTAGAAAGCAGTTATGAACCCTCTTTCAATATGATGTGTCTTAATATCACACTTTAAGATACATCATATTTAAAGAGAGTCCATAACTGCTTAAACTCAAAGTTTAAGGTCAGAGTGTGGATGCAGTTAAGCCTAAACAGCTTGGAAGAGTAAGGACATAAGAACATAAGAGAAGCCAATATTGGATCAGGCCAAGGGCCCATCTAGTCTAACACTCCATCTCACAATGGCCAAAAATACCAGGTGTCATCAGGAGGTCCACCAATGGGGCCAGGACACTAGAAGCCCTCCCATTGTTGCCCCCCCCCAAGCACCAAGAATACAGTGCATCACTTGCCCCAGACTGAGAGTTCCTATCTAGACCTCATGGCTAATAGCCACTGATGGACCTCTGCTCCATATGTTTATCTAATTCCCTCTTGATGGGGACACCTGCACCCTTTGTGTGATGTTTGTTGGTTTCTCACAAACATCTGGTTGGGCACTATAGAATGTGGAATACTAGAATAGATGGGTGCCAAGGTCATTGGCCCAATCTGCATCTAGCATTTGCTCCATTGTTTTACCAAACCCACGCTGGAACAGAAATTCTCATCTGCATTGCACGCCACTTTCACTGATTGTCAGATTTTATGGCAGTGTCCAGACTACATGCTGGTTTCACTTCCTTTCATCTCTGGGTTTTATGGTACTGTCTGCATAGATTTATGGTCATTTTATGGCCATTCAGGGATGACTTTGCAGTCAGTACTGCATTGGTCCGGCGTATTTGAATGTGGTTTTCAGCTGCATCTTTTTCTGTTCCAGTGTGGGTTTGGTAAAACAGCGAAGCAAATACTAGATGCAGATTGGGCCATTGTTTGCTTAGTGTACCGAGCTTAGGGCACCAGCCCTGGTTGGGTCACCATGCAAATTAATTTGGACTTGTGGGTCACTATACCAAAAAGATTGGGAACCACTGCTCCAGGCATCACTCAAAGCTCTCAGAGTCACCAGGCTAATGGGATCCAGAAGAATAACCTAAGCAGCACTTTGTGTACAAGGGCCAGTATATTGTACATGTAGAAGATACCTTCTCAGCATTAATGATAGTATTTTAAAAGAGTGTGGAGGTCACCACACACTGCCTAAGTGGAGTTACACCCTGCTGAGTCCTCTGAAGAAAATACTTAAAACAGTTACACCCTTCTATGTGCATTGAAGTCAATTGATGCAGTAGGGTGTAACTCTGCACAGGATGTCACTGGTAAAGGAGCAAACATCCTAAGCATGGGATAATTTGTGATATATGCTGTGTTGGAAGTGATTTGTTTGCAGCTTAGGGCTTCTATACTATATATATGCAGAGGCGTGGGAGAAGAAGGGTGACTCAGTTTGCCTACTGCAAGGGTGGTTAGACACCTCTATGCAGAGTCTGTAACAACCAGAACCAACCAATGAGCTCCACCAGTTGGCATCAGACAGTAGAAGCTTCTGTAGAGGCACACATTTGAACTGGGTAAAGCAGACTTGTTCCTGATGACTTCTTTGTCTCAAGATAGTGGTTTCAGACGGTAAGTGCATGGACTGCCAATAGCATCATGCTCTGTAATATGAGTTCTGCTGGCTTAAGACACCATGTTATAACTGGGACACTCCTCAGTAGCATACTTTGCTTGATTATTAATCCAGCCTTGAGAGATTAGAAAAAAGAAAATGAGAACAATCGTAGCACGAAAATCTCATGCTTGAAGGCCCCAAACAACAGGAAGATCGGCACCTCACACAGTAATACAGGAAGAGCATTTGAAGCTTACCATCACCTGCATTATAACCACATTCTTTTAACTGGAAGCTGCATAATCTTGTATGTGCTAAGGTTGACTACTTTACCTCCAGAGCTTAATTAGCAAATCTGGAAATGGAATGAATGCTATAAGATGCTCTGTGCAATAAGCTTGTAATTGTGCCATAAGAATATCCCCTGGTTTAAAGCATTAAGCAAAAGCCAGAGGGTTTATTAATTTTCAGTTAAATCTGACACAACTGGGCAATTACTTTAAAATATGTGTGTGCTTAAAGCTCGCCTCACCTGTCCTGTATCCCCAGTTCTTCTTTCACAAAAATCAATAGTGAACCCACTCATTAATCTACAGAATAAAGTGACCCTTTCAGCCAGACCCTTAAGGAGAAGTGCTGGGGAAGGCAGAGGAGGGGGAGAGAGAGAGACTTATAGATTAATAAACAGTAGAAGATGGTTGTTCAGTGTTACAACTTGAATTCAACCCATCAGGAGCAGAGGAAACGATTCCCTTCCAGTTAAATTGACTGAAACATTCTGCAACAATGGAGAATAATAAAGCACAATTAAAAGTGAAAGTGACCTGAGGCTGTTAAAGTGCTTTCAGGCTGTTTTAATGGAACATGAAGGCCATTTAAAGGTCACTGGGCTTTGGAGCAAATTCCTCCGTATGGTTTCTAGGAGGAAAAATCACAGATCTTTTCAAACAGAGTCATCTTTTAGTTTCTAAAATGGAGCAGTCCTTCTTTCCGAGGAAACCAAGCAAATTAATGTGCTTCTGCTCAACAATTTTCCCTAGGACACCTGGGAAATCAGAGAGTTCACAAATGGTATCTTGTGCTTTCTGGGGGCTGAGAAGAAGAGAGATTATTGCTATGTTGCCTTCCAGCAATTCCCTTTTCTCCGTGTGTAAAACTGCCTAATTCCCTGACTCTGTATACACAAAGGAACAGTTGATTTTAATAAACATTAGTAACTTTTTAAAATTTATGTTAATGTTTATCTGTGCTGCATAATAGGGATATGTCATCTGGTTGGATTCCACTATGGCCATTTAAGAAAAGTGACAGCAACTGAAAAGGATCAGCTATCCATTTTCGGATGGTAGAAAACCAGGGTGGGTTGCAAACCACGGAGATGTTCAGTGATCTTGAAAACAGTAAAATGGGGTCCAACAAGGATAGACTCTGATATAAAATAAAGAAGCATAAAACAATTATTTGGCCATAGTATCACCTGGAAAGATTTAAGGGTGGTTGTGAAGATTGGCTAGCATTCAGCTGCAGTCAAAATATTTATTTATTTATTTATTTAATTATACTTATATCCCACCCTCCCAGCCAAATATGAGTGGTTACCTTTGATCGTTCATTACTCAAGTTCTTATAAATGATGCCACATGAAGCACTAGGAGCAGTTACACAGTTACAAAGGATGAGGCAGGCATGGGGGTTGTGTAACGTGTGATAAGGACTCTAAAAAGGAGGAGTTGTAGGGGAACTCAGATACCAGGTATTAGCAATATATTGTTTGAACTTTGTAGTGAGCAGTGACTGTTTGGATATGGGGGGAAAGGGTTGGTGTCAGGTGTCTTTGTATCAGAGTAGTGGAGCTCCCTTTCTCAGAGTGGGACACATCTAACAAGTCCCCGAGAGTTTTATCTGTGTGCCTAACTGACTGTTTCTGCTTCTCCAGGTCAGCCACCTTGGCCTTGAGGGTGTGAACTCATTCCCTGAGAACCAGGAGCTCCTTGCACCGACACAACCATGACTTCTGTCCAGTTGGCAGGTAGTCACACGTTACACTCAGTGCAGTACACTGGATAGCTCCCAACCCCCTGCTGGCACTCTACCTTCATAATTGCTTTTATTTATTTATTTCATTTTTAATAGATTTCAGGTTTATGTAGATCTTTTTGTGGAAAGTGTGCTTACCCTTTTAGGGATGTGGGGAGACTACATATTTATTTATTCACTTAATTTATACCCCTCTTTTCTCCCCAATAAAGGTTCTAAAGCAGTACATTGTTCTCCTAGCCTCCATTTTATCCTCACAACAACCCTGTGAAGTGGGTTAAATGTGTGTGCTTGAGCCAACGTTATCCAGCATGCTTCCATGGCAGTGTGGGGATTCGAATCTGGAGCTTTCCAGAAACTAATCTGATACCCTTATGACTGTGCCACTCTGGCTCTCATTTTATGAAGAATCCCACTATATTCCAAGAGACAAGTTTAATTATCATGGGTGGAGAGCTATCCGGAAGTCAATCCATCTCAACTAATTGTTCTAAGGAATTGTTCTCATCAAGATTGACACATCCGTTGCTAATAGTACCAGCATACTGGGAGGAGTCCTTTATGCCCAAAAATTTAAAACTAGAATCACCCAGCCCCAGCCCTTAGTACAGATGGAGAAATAGAACCAAGAGGATCAGATTGATGAATGACTTCTTGGCCTGAATCTCAGTACACTCGATGTTAACTGAAGGAACTTTAGCCCCTGTCATTGAGCTAAAAGAGGAATTAGGTTTATCCAGCATGTTTTTTAAAAGATTAGTTCTTGCAACTTTCAGTCCGTGACCAACTTTTGCTCAGCCAGCGGAAGTGCCTTAAAGGCAACTCGCATGAGTATACATATATTTCTGTTAGGGGCTGTAATGTTATTGATTATATTTTAATTTATCCCTCCTTTATGTCTTATGTCTCTGGCTTTACAGTCGGAGATCAGACATTTAGTGATCATTTACCCTTGATTTGTGTTTTTGATACCAATGGGAATCCCATGTCAGATGTGATTCATGACATAGAAATTCTGCCCAAGATTTCTCAATATCCAGATTTAGGCCAAAAGATTTAAAAATTACTAAAATCAAATACCTGTTTAGACTATAAATCTACATTAACAAATTCTCCCAATCCTTTAGAGGCTATACAAATTTATGGAAATTTTTTAAATTTTATTATTGAATCCCTAAAACAAGAATCTAGAAAGGCTACATATAAACAAGAAGGAAAACCTCAAATTGTTTCATGGTTTGATCGAGAATGTAGGATTATAAAAGCTCAATTACATTCTATTTATTGTAATTTCCATTATTCCACAGCCACCAGTTTACCAGTGGAGTACCAGATACTTAAAAATCATTTACATCATCTTATAAAGACTAGGTTGACCTTCATAAATAAACAATGGGAAGAACTTCTTGGTGCTATTAGTTTGAACGATTCCATGCCGTTTGGGGTCATAATTAATGGTGCTACTCATTTTGAGACTCCCTTTATATCAACTATTTCTCCTAATACATGGTTTCAATATTTTTCTGATTTATTTCATGAGGACTCTTCCAATGGAATGCAACTGGTCTATTCACCCCTCGACGGTCTCCCACAGTGGCCTCCTGTTACCCCAGAGGAAAAACCAACTCTTATAGATCAATTAAAATTAGGTAATGCTCCTGGCCCAGATGTGATAATCCCTGAGGTATTAGGTATTGAAAGCTGACCCTGAGTGGTGGGCTTCCCCTCTAGCTGCTCTTTTCACTATGATAAGTAAGACTGGCCAGATGCCAGCATCTTGGACTAATGCAATAATTGTTCCCACCTACAAAAAGGGCTGTCATCTTAATCCCTCTAATTTTAGACCAATTAGTCTTTTATCTGTTATTGGGAAACTTTATGCTAAATTTTTGCAAATTAAGCTCAGCTCTTGGATGTCATTTAGTAAAAATTTAGGACCAGAACACGTGTGTTTCTGCCAGGGGAAGTCAGCTCTGGACCTCTGCTTAGTCCTTGCTGATTTGATCAATAAGTACACGAGAAGGAAAAGGTCAAAATTATTTACTGCCTTTTTGGACCTTAAAGGGGCTTTTGATTCAGTTTCAAGGGAACTTCTCTGGGTAGAGCTCAAGGGGCTGCCTTTAGATCAGAGGTTACTGTTTCTTATTAAAAGACTTCACACCTCCATGTCCTGACGGGTTAGGTGTTCCTTGTCTGGGAGACTCTCCCCTAAAATCCCTATTAGTAAAGGGATTAATCAAGGGTGCATTCTTGCCCCCCATTTGTTTAACCTTTTTAAAAATGATCTTGCCCCTTTTTTGTCATTAGTTGATGGAAATAGCCCTAGGCTTGGCTCTGCTTTTATCCCTTTGTTATTATATGCAGATGACATGGTTCTTCTGTCTACTTTCTGTGTTGGATTGAACTGCTTATTTAACCATTGTCATGAATATTTTGTGATTAATAGACTGGAACTGAATTTTGAAAAATCAAAAGTACTGCTCTTTCCCTATTCCTGAAAATCATATAAGTGCACTATCAATGGTAATAAACTTGAACAGGACAAGCACTTCAAATACTTGGGTATTTATTTTCAATCCAGTGCCACTTGGACCTATCATCACAGAATGGCTATTAATGGAGCTAAAGTTAGTGCTGTGGCAATTTCTCGCTTTTATTTCTCTGATTGAGGTAACCAATATGTGCCAGCTGCACTTACAACCTTTAATGCTAAAACGGGAGCTCAATTATTGTATGGGGTACCTCTCTGGATTGACGCAATTGATACTTCAGTGGAACATGTCCACTTTATCTTTTTGTGAAAGATCATGGGGGTACCTATTTGTGTTCCATATGCCACTTTATGTTTGGAGTACGGCCGGAATTTGTTGGCTACTAAGGCATGGATTCACACCATTAAATTCTAGTTATGACTCAATTTCAACTCTGATCCCCATAGTTATATGTACCCCACTGGTGGACCTCCTGATGGCACTGGTATTTCTGGCCACTGTGTGATACAGAGTGTTGGACTGGATGGGCCTTTGGCCTGATCCAACATTGGCATCTCTTATGTTCTTATGTTCTTAACTACTTTCTGAATCTGTCAATTCTAGTTGGCGTTCTTACACCGAAGCCAAAATAAGTTCCTTGAATTTATCTTTAGAATCCTTATTTTTGCTTTCTGAGTCTGAGGCTTTAAAAAAAATAAAATCTAGTTTATTGGGTTCAGAGTTGCAAACTCTCTATAGCTTGGCTAACAGAACCTGTTCTCCCTTAAACTTAAACTTAGGGATTCTAATTTTACTTTACATGGATTTTATATTTTTTAAACTGTAATTAACCTGCCCTTTGACTGTATGTGTGTGTATATATATATGTGTGTGTGTGTGCCAATAAAGGCTTGTCTGATTTGATTTATGAAGAATCAAATGCATATAAGAAAAGCTGTGATATTTAAAGGGCTCAAACAAAGGACTCGTGAGGGAGCCAGGTTAGCGCTGAATCAGATGTTAGTTGAAACGGTAAACTATAATCCTTAGAATTTGGCATTACAGAAAGAAGAGTCTTAAATACTGTTCACTTTCCTTCTTTCAGGCAATTGTTGCTTGCTTTTCATGTGGTATGAAGAATATAAGCCCTTTGAATCCAGCCCATGAAGTAATATAAAGACAAATTCTTCTTTCAGTAGGGAGATTGTGTTTATTTAGCTAACAGTGAGAAGTTTTAGGCTCACTTTAAACCTCTTGAAATATCCAGGCAATGATATGCACACTCATTTTTCTCACTGCTGGATCAGGGATTTAATTTGTGGTTTTATGCATGGGTTCTGGTTCCCTTATGCTCCAATGGACCCCATGAAAGTCATCTGTACTAAGCATTATGGCACAATTCCCGTGTGATCTACTAATAAGGAAGTATTTTCATAATGAGGACATATATTGCAAGACCTATAGTGCAATATGTATATTTTTTCTAGCAACTATTTAGCAATTAGCAATAGGTGTGCCTAGGCCTCTTGACATTAGACGAATCAGGCCCTATGACATACAACCTGGTCTACTTATGGCTTTAATCTTTTAAGGAATCAGTATTAAATGATTTACTTGCCAGTTTTTCAGGAATAAAAAATGCCCTCCCAAAAGAATCACAATCAGTACAATCCTAAACAGAGTTACACTCTCCTAAATCCATTGAAGTCAATGGGCACAAGCTAGGCCATCTCTCCTGCTATTCTCCACCATGACAGCTTTGCTCATCCAAGCAAGGCCTTCTGCAAATGCCAAGCAGCAAATGGGCAAAATAAACAACTGCCCATACACATGCCTTCTCTATTGTGGCCCCCACCTTGTGGAAAGGCCAGCCTGAGGAGATCAAAAAGGCTCCCACTAGCCTGGCTTTCCACAACCTATGCAAAACTGAATTATTCAAGTGGGCATTATTAACTTGCTGGCAGCCTGGACCGGAATGTGGGTCCTCTGGAAGTTGGTGAGGAGCAGTCCAGTTGGTTCCAGGTGGAGCCCACCTCTGGGCAGCGGGGCTTGCAGATCTCAACAAAGATGATGGAGAGTGCCGAGCCAGAGCTGACCTCCATTTTGCAGAGGGCCTCTTGGATTTCCACCGTCACGTGTATCTTCTCACTGGTTGGCAGGTGGATGCTCTGGATCGTATGGACCTCGGTGGTGTAGAGCTCTTCATGGCAGATGGACTCATGGTGGACCCCTCAGCAGTGGGGTGATGGCGCTCTGGGTGTGCCCCGGGAAATCTTGCTGTGGCAGGTGCGAGCGATGTGGCCACATTTACCACAGATCCAACAGGTTGCATCCTGGAACTGGCAGGACCGGCCTTCATGAGAGTCCCTGCAGCTAGCGCAAGGGCCAGAGCTGGTGGCTAGTTCAGCTGCTGTCACGGGCTGGAATGCAGGCATAATGAGCGAGGGATAGTCCTAGTCCAGATCAAAGTCAAAGCCAAGGGGTAGTGAGACAGGAACAGAGGAACAGAGTCCAAAACACAAACCGAAAGCGTAGTCGTTAAAGCCGAGGTTGAGAAGCCGAGAGATTAGAGCACGGGTCAGGAACTGGAACATGAGTGAGGTGGGTGCAGAAGCATTCGTCAAGCTGACTAGTTGCTGGCATGAGGAACTAGCACAGAATAGGGAACTAAATACCCCTCAAGGCTGCTGTCAATTAGTGTTCAGCGTGTGCATCCCGGCTCCTGCTAGAACTCAGGGCTGAGGGACCGCCTGCTGTGCAAGCGCCCCTCCCTTCGCCGGGATGCTAAGTCCTGATGGAGCCGGCTCCGCAGATGTGCCACCTGTGGAGGTGAGTCGGGGGGCTGTCTTCCATGTGTCATTCCTCCTCAGCTGTTGCTGGGACAGGTGGTAAGGATGCACCAACGGGCTCATCAGGAACAGGTGCGGGTTCTGCCGGGAGCTCATCCTCAGCAGCACTCATGACAGCTGGCTGGCCAGCTGGCAGAGCCTGGTGGCTGGGGTGCTTCTGACCTGTAGCACTTCCTCCTCTGCTGAGCTTTCAGAGGTGTCTTCATGGTGGACAGACTCGGCCCTGGAGTTTGTAGTTGGGCTACAGGAGGTGCAAATTTCTCGGTTGGCGCCCTCAGCCTTTTTAAAAGCCAGGGCCTCTTTGACGGCGGCTTGGAATGTCAATTCTTCCTTGGTGGAGCTTCCACTGCATTCTCTCATCTCGAAGGCTGCAGACAAACCGGTCCAGGAGCATTTCCTCTGTGTCTCAAAACTCACAGCAGCGGGCAAGATGGCGGAGTGCTGCCACATATGTGGACACAGACTCCCCGGCCGTCTGGTCCCATTTGTAAAAGGCATGGCGGCAAGTGATGCAGGACAGCTGTGGCAAAAAATGGTTCTTTAGAAGAGCCATAATTTCCTTGTATGAAGTGTCCCGGAAATCAGCCGGCACCATGAGACTCTGGCCGATCTTGAAGGTTGCAGAGCTGCAGACGCTGAACAGGGTGACCCACTTGAGGCTGGCATCAGTTATTTTGTTGGCCTCAAGGATAAACTTGAGGCAGTCAGCCTAGGTGTCCCATAGTTCTAGGGATGCAGGGTTGATTCCTGGAGGCGGCCTTGAGTGGCCATCTTTCTTCATCCGCAAAGCGGCTTGTAGAAGCTCACAGCGGCGCTCTTCGTCCAGAGCGATGGTTCCCCAGAGAAGATTCAGCTTCTTTGGCCTCTAGCCATGCTACAAAAATCTCACCTTCGTTGCCACTGTTAAATACTGGGTTTAACATGGCAGAGGCGCATAGTTATTTCAGCAAGCAGCAGTTTATTGCATCTCAACAGGAATGCTTTCTATGGGGCAACTGCCCTAACTATATACACCTAAGCCACTCCCAGCCCCCATGCAATTGGTGAGTTCAGATGGCTTCCAGGCTCCAGATTGGCTGGCTGTCCTCAGGG
>NW_015161964.1:1109040-1113967 GCF_001447785.1 Gekko japonicus
GAACCAGTATTTTCAGTTAGGAATATTGCCAGCTCTGAAGCATTGTCTGGAATCTATAACTTTACATTGGATGACTGTTGCTAGCAACCAAACATACAAACTGTACTCTTGTCATTCATTTGTTGTACATACACTCTTTTATCTCAAGAGAATACAGTGCAATGGCTCAAGTGCTGGATTTTAGTCTCCACTGACTGCTCAGCTAAACATGACAGCATCCCCATGTCTGCTTCAGGGACACTTCACCATTTTAAGGCTGGGATTTTTTCCTTTCAAAATGCTATTGGGGGGGGGGGGAGAATCGGACTGAAAATGGTACAGGCAGGAGACAGGAATTCCAGTGGTCACAAACATGAGGTGAGGTGCTTGCCAGGCAATGGAGACACCCCCATCTCCACCCCAGCTGCTCTCTTATTGCTGTACAAGCACCACCTCTCACCTCTGGTGCCATTGGAGCACTGTTTTCAAGCTTCCTCAATCAGGGGAAGACCATCTGGGTCTCTGCTAGGGATGTGCAGGGGGGAAAAACAAACCCAACATTTTTCAGATCCAGAGACACTGAAACTGGAAAATATCAGTATTCCCTGTTTCCCAGTTTCCAAATACCATTATGGTATTCAGATCTGGGTTGGGGGGGTGGGGTGTCTGATTTTTTTGACTCCATTATTCCCTGTGGGGGGAATAATGGAGTCAAATGGATTCTGTCACTTGCAAAAACGCTTGCAAGTGACAGAATCTTACCTAAATCAGCCTGGCAACCCCATACCAAACTGGGAGACACAGCAACACAAGGGAAAGCAGGGGAGGGGAAACAGCCCTGGGAGCCTGCAAACTCTGACCCCCCGATATTCCTGGTTAATCCCAACTATTTCTGGGATTTCTTGGGACACATTTTTTTTTGTATCCTGAAAAATCCTGCATTTATTTGTGGGATAATATATGTGCTGATAATATATATATATATAAAAATCGACAAGGTATTTTTGGCTCAGTTATACCCAAGCACACATTCCTAGTCTCCACCCAGCTGTAGTGCCATCAGGTTGGCTTAAAGAAAATGAGAAAAAAAATCTCATTTGAAAACAAACTATTTTATAATGGCTTGACATACAACATTATATTCAGCTGGATATTTCTCTCTGGGTACAAATCTTTCCATTTATTAACTGGTGTCATTTAAAAGGGAGTGGTGAGCAGCAACTGCCATTTTGCCTTGATAAAGATTCAGAAAGACGTTAAGCAAGACTCTTGAGCAAAATTTTAGAGGGAAAATAATCACTACTGGATGGATGGAAGATGTCTAATGTGTCCTGGAAGTGTTAATTAAAAATACTAATAGCTGATATTATGGCCTTCACATCAGGAATATATTTAGTCCTGAATGCCTTACTTATCATCATACAGCACATCTGCTATATTGCTCCCATGTTTATTCCTTGAGGCCTAAATATTTGAAGCTAAAATGCTTTTGACCTCACTGAATTTGTTGAAAGAATAAGTGA
Organism: Gekko japonicus; assembly: GCF_001447785.1. Taxonomy (NCBI): domain Eukaryota; kingdom Metazoa; phylum Chordata; class Lepidosauria; order Squamata; family Gekkonidae; genus Gekko; species Gekko japonicus. The sequence goes on from NW_015161964.1 coordinate 1,110,543, forward strand.
AAATTGCACCCATGATTTGTTGAAGTGCTCCTTCTCATCTGGAAAGGGCCTGTTAAGTAGTACTAATAGTACTAGTAGAATCTGTTACCTCCTAAGCAGGCTTGAAGCAGGTTTGTAAGAGATGAATTATCTAGAGATGTTTCTTTCTGGTAAGGCTGGCTAAATTGTGAGTGGTGGGCACCATGTTTTGGTGGATCCAGTCTTACTTGGGTGACAAATTCCAGAAGGCAGTGCTGGGGGACTGCTGCTTGGCCTGATGGAATTTATGGTATGGGGTCCCACAGGGATCTATGTAGTCCTCCATGCTATTTAACTTCCATGTGAATACAGTGGAGAGATAATCCAGGAATTTGCCAGCAATATGCAAGTGACACCTACCTTGGTTTTTCCTTAACAGTTGAATCAGGTAGGACTGTGGGAGTTCTGAACAAGTTCCTGGAAATTAGATACATGACCATGAGAGATGGAACATGCTAAAGTACGTCTACCTCTGCCTCTTCCCCTTAACTCAACTGCTGCTCAGCCCTGTGGCATTTATGCTACGGTGTCCTGCAGAGATCTGTCTCCCATACTGTATGACATCTACATGGTATCACTGGGAGATTATCCAGGGAATTGGAGGTGAGATGCCACCAATATGTGGACAACACTCAGCTTTATTTCACTTAAACAACTGAATCAGACTGTTCACATATGAACACACATGAAGCTACCTTGTACTGAATCAGACTATCAGTCCATCAAAATCAATAGTGTCCACTCAGCAGCTCTCCAGGGTCTCAGGTAGAAGTCTTTCACATCACCGACTATCACATCCTTTAAACTGGAGATGCCAAGGATTGAGCCTGGGACCTTCTGCATGCCAAACATATGTTCTACCCCGAACCATAGCCCCTCCCCTCAATGTGTGTTTATGCTGCTTTTATGCCCTGATTTGTTCTTCTAGTGGTTTATTTGAATACTTTCATCTTCCTTTCAGTGGTTTGCTTTAATTACTTTGTTTTGTGTTTTAAAGGCCCTGTTTTAATGGTTTTCTTTTACTGTTCCACTTGTAAACTACCTTGAGCAGGTCTACGGAGGGGTGACATATACATTATCTAAATAAACTAAATCAATAAAATATGATAGAAAAATCCCATATATTCGATGGCTTAGATCCTGCCAAAAACTACTGCAGACAGAAGAACATTCTCATCTCCCTCCTCCTGCTGCAACCCAAAATGCTGCTCATCCAGGATGGGGGATCCCTAGGAACTTTGTGTGGGAGGAGTCAGAGATCTGCAATGGGAGGGTGGAATTGATGAAAATCACTCCCCCCTTCAGCCCATGGAAATGTTGAGCAGGATACAGCCCAGTATATAATGATGTGACTGATGATGTAAGCAGGGTCTGTTATTAAGGCCAAAGGGCTATTTTAAGCATACCCAGTGGGCTTTGGTGTTTTATTTTTAATGTCACACATCTGTGTTATACCATAAACATGGTTTTGAAATTCTCCCTCATCACCCCAAACATGGTCACACATGTAACACATGGTATAGCAGTCGCTATGCCAGTGCAATAACTGGGTAACACTGCATTCCTAAGCAGAGTTACACCTTTGGGCTTAGAAGGATCTGATTCTGTTTAGGATTGCAATGTTAGTCTGCTTCACTGCTGAAGTGGGCTGTATCTAGTCCTCAAAACCATACACAATAAAGACATGTTCTCTAAGGTGTCACAAGACTCCTGGTTGTTTTTACTGCTGTTTTAGCATTGCAAGTCCAAAGGTCCTTCAGATGCATGGACATCATCCTATCACTCTCAGGATCCAGGTCTTCATTCAATAAGGAGCTTAGAAATGTGAATTCAAACATAGCCTAGTATTCCTAGGTCTTCCCACTTACATGTGTACTTTAGTTTGCTGTTGACTTCACTGGATAAATTGTGTGTGTGAACAAGCTATTCACAAGTTAATCACCACATCCAGAACTTTTGTATGGTAAATACAATCATTTTCAATGGAGATGATTTAGTTGAATCACCAAGTGTTAACTGATCGTGTTAGGCAGAATCTGTGAATTGATGTATGGGTGTGTGAACCAAGTCTATAAGCAAGTCTATAACAGGCTTATTGAATGGGAAGCGAGATGGTGAAACCATCTTCTTTATTCACTTAATCTTTTGTATCTAATGTCTCACCTGAGAAGTCTTCTGGCGTGTGCATGAATACACTACAGGTGCAAATGTGGAATGCTGAACTTGTAAGCAAAGTTTGCCACTTAAAAAACCTTGCCTTTCTCCCACTGTTGATGTGCACATTTTAAAATCACAAAGGCAGTTCAAAATACACCTGTACCTAATTTCTAGATCAATTGTTGGGATGGTTGCCCTGAAGATATGGGGGTAAACCCTGGAGAGGGAAGGAAAGGCACCTCAGTGGGGTATAATGCCACCCTCCAAAGCAGCATTTTCTCTGAGGGAACTAGTATCCGTAGATCAGTTGTAATTTTAGGGGATCTTCAGCCTGCATTTGGATGTTGGCAACCCTAAATTGGTCAAACAGAAATTTAGAATCACAGTTGAATTTCAACCCACCTGTGCATTACAATACATGTCTGATTTCTAATTAAAGTAAAACTGTGTGTCAAGGTAAGCATAATATATATGTACCTACACACACACACACGGGAGCTGCGGTGGCTCAAGTGGTTAAGACGCTGAACTGCAGGCTCTGGAAGGTCGGTAGTTCAACAGTTCAAGACCCGAGTGTGCCGCATGACAGAGTGAGCTCCCGTCTCTAGTTCTAGCTCCTGCCAACCTAGCAGTTCGAAAGCAAGAAATTGCAAGTAGATAAATAGGTACCACTTCGGTGGGAAGGTAACAGCGTTCCATGCGCCTTGGTGTTTAGTCATGCCGGCCACATGACCACGGAAACGTCTTCGCACAGCGCTGGCTCTTCGGCTTTGAAACGGAGATGAGCACCACAACCCTAGGGTCGGATTCGACTGGCTTTCGAGCAAGGGAACCTTTACCTTTACACACACACACACATTTTAGTACATATTAAAGGAGTACATTTTGTCTATCCTGAATGTTTCACTAAGAAAATATGGATTTTGTTAATTAAGACGTACACTCATCAGCAGAGGAATCTTACAGAGTCTGAATCAGCAATCAACAAAAGAGTTGGGGAAAGAAAGAGAGAGTGGCAAGTGATTCAGGCCCACTCATGAGCAGGTGTGACTTCTTCATAAAGCAGTTATGGGGAGGGGACTGCTACAATTATGCTGCTGGTAAATAACAAATTGCAACTGTCTTCAAATTTTTTAAAAAGGCATGTATTTTCTTCCTTTGATATTTAGATTAAAATGATGTACTTTGCTCAAATGCTGTACATTTCTTACAGCTAATATTTAAAATAATGAGATAAAACCATTTTTGTA
>NW_015161964.1:1113987-1140924 GCF_001447785.1 Gekko japonicus
ATTCCTGCTCCCATCTTAGATTTTTTTTATTTATGTTATTTATAGTCCGTCTTTTCACAGGGACTCAAGGTGGATTACACATAGTGAGTCAGTACAACTGACAAAAAGGGACATTCACTGACCAATGCATTTGGATTTTGGAAGTCTGGAGCCACCAGAAAACTGAATCATAAGTATTCATGTGACACATTAAGTGGTGCAAAAATTACATAAACAAGATCCTACTTATAATAACCTATACACAGTGGTATAGAGCACAGTCTCTAATAATTTATCCAAGCAAGTTTGTAATACCATGTTTTTCAGTGCAACCCTTTACCTGTACAGAAAAGCCCTCTTGAATAGTTCAGTTTTGCACAGTTTCTGGAAAGCCAGGAGAGTGGGAGCCTTCCTGACCTCCTTGGGCAAACTGTTCCAGAAAACAGGAGCCACAATGGAGAAAGTGTGTGTACAGGCAGTTGTTGATTTTGCCCATTTGCAGGTTGGCATCTGCAGAAGACCTTGCTGACTTGAGCAAAGTTGTCATGGTGGAACACAGAGAGAAAGGCAGTCCCACAAATAAGAGGGGCGAAGACCATGTGATAGCCAATACCTTAAACTGAGCCCAGTAACAGATGGATAGCCAATGGTGCATCTGCAGGCTAGGATATGTATGCTCCATCTAGCTCCAGTTAATAGTTGAGCCACAGCATTTTGGACCAGCTGGAGTTTCTGTGTTGATTTTGAAGCAAGACCAATGTACAGTGCATTTCAGTAATCTAGTCTAGATGTTACTGTGGTGTGCAGCCAGGTGGCCAGGTGAGTCGTACCAAGGTAAAGGGCCATCTTACAGGGTAGGCTGAGTTGGTAGAAAGCCTTCTTTGCAGCTGCATTAACTTGCTTCTTTATAATAAAGCTGGACCCAGTATGATGACCCAAACAATTTTAACTGAGTCTACAGGGACTCCCCATCAAAAGTGGGGAGAACAATGTCCTTCAAGACCTCTTTCTTCCCAACCAGCATTACCTTTGGCCTTAGTACCTGGCAGTATCTAGAGAAGAGGCATTCAATCCATCTTTAGTCCAGTGCTAGAGTCCCTCTAAAATGTGACAGCTCTGTGATGATTTCAAAGGAGTAGCCATGTTTGTCTATAGTAGCAAAATAAAACAAAAGTCCAGTGGCACCTTAAAAACTAACCACATGTATTTCAATATAAGCTTTCATGAGTCACAGCTCATTTGTACTGGGAATTCTCATGGGGAAGATTATGGGGATGGGGGAAGCCACAGTTTAGCGAGAATTATACATGAGTCCTTCAAGAGTAAATGCTTAATGTATGTTGAGAGGATGTAGAAGGGTTAGGTATGAATCCCATCATAAATCGACAGACTTACTTGATACTAATACTAGCTGGTGAGAGAGGTCAGAAGTTCAAACAGATAAGCAAATAGTTTAAGTGGGAAATTAATTGATAATGGTACTAGGTTATAGTCTGATAAAACATGTTAAGAACAGCCAAATAAAATCTCTAATGTGGGTCCTGTAGAGCTACTGGATATTATAGTGAGTAAGGAAGTTCAAGTTTCTGTTTCAACCAAGATCACATGTAGTGGTTAATTTTTTGATGAACTCTAATTCAGTACTTTCATGTTGTATATTCCCTTTGATTTTGATTTTTTTTGTACAGCAGTGATATTCAGGTTTGTAACAGCATGTCCAAGGAAATTAAAATGCTTCCCTACTGGTTTTTGAACGTTGTAATTATTATGTCCATTTTATATTCATTGAATTACTCATGCAGAGACTGATTTTTGTTGTTCAGTTGCACAGTCGAGTCCAACTCTTCGCGACCCCGTGGACCATGATACATTTGTCCAATACAGACAGTAGTATAGGAATAACTTTAGGTTCACATATATGCAACCGTGAATAAGTTGACCAAGATAAGAGAGCTGTGAAGATTTTTCAAGACCAGTCTCTGATAACACAAGCCCTCTGTTACATGGAAGCTAGGAGAATCATATGGAAGCCGGTAGGGTTGCCAGCCACAGCTCTAAGCAGTTATACAAACAAATAAACAGAATAATCTGTCGCGCTGAGCAATGGCAGGAGAAAAATTGTTTTAAAATGACCATTGGATCAATGGTATGATGTCACTTCCAGAAAAACACTGGAAGTGATGTCACACATCTTTAGGAATTGTCAAAAACGGTGGTTTTTGGCAATTCCTAGAGAGGACCATTGTCACTTCTGGGTTTTCCCCATAAGTGGCATCAGTGCTCCCACCATTCTTGATGTCCATCCCCATGTCCCCACCCTAATCTCTCAATCATTGCCAGGTCAAGCCTGGCTATAAATCTTCATTTACAGTTTAGAGCATATGAGTACCTTTTGAGTATACTGTTTCCCCCCATCCTTCCCAGCCCTTCAACATACACTTTGACATGAACTTGCAACTGAATCAAGTTTTAAAGTGTTGATTGTTCAAGGTGGGAAGTACAGACATATCTTACTCGGAACTTTTGTGGGGAGAGGAGGGGTGGATGGGTTGTTGGCCTTTTCAATGTATTTACAGAGAGAGGAGAAGGCAGTCAAGCAAGGTAGGCAGCACTGTCTTTAAAATCTTTCCCCAAAGGTTCTTTCTGTATCTTTATTCACCTTTATGTAGACGCAATCAGACATTTTCCTAGACTGGAAATGTCATTTATGTTAACATCTGTGTATCCAAAAGTAGCTGCACCTATAATCCTCCAAGTGCTCGGTAAGCACAACCCACATTCATTTCAAGCAGGCCTCTTGCGGTTTCAGTGCTTTGAGGATCTGAGCTGCCTATTTCAGCAGAGCTACACAGGGGGACAAACCATGGGTTCTTTTAGAACCTTATATAAACAGAGATTTGTCTATTCTAATAAGCTTTGAAAAGCTGAAAATCCAAGCTCAAGAAAGATTATTAGCTGGCCAGAAGTTCCCTGAGGGCATCAGTAAAATGAAAACATTTTAGATCAGCATTCCAAATACCAAGCCAGCCTCCCATGAAGAATATTTTGATTTAACTGGTTCATACAAAGAAGTGATCCTGGGGACTTGCATACGGTCACTGGGCTCCGCAAACAAAGCAGAATAGGGGATGGTTCTTCATAGCAAAGGTGAAGAAAAAAATTAAATGTTCTATACTAACAAAGATGCTCAGACGTCTTATGTTTCTGTGCTTGTTCTTTCATTTAATGGATTCCTGACAACTCCAAAAGGTATGTTGGGATTATATGGAGAATAGGCCAGTCAATGACTACATTGAACATACATTTTATGTTCGGAACCAATAGACCACTAACTGAATACCTGATGCTAAGGAAAAACAAAATGGGAGGCAGGTTGCCTTCCAGCCAAGGTTGTGGATTTCATGGAGGCTTCTGGCTGTCCACCAAAGAAGATGCCCCCAGGAAAGTGCTCTTGGGGGAAAAGTCAAGTGCAGGTTCAAAAGTGTATAGAATGACTCCCTGCAAGCTACACACACCAAATACATAGGCTGGAGAATTCCAGCCCCCCCCCCCCAGTTGCTTTGAAGTTTGGTAAACATTTTGATTGAGTGGAGACAGTCTGTCTGGAAATGTTTCCATTCACGAACCACCACAAACTGCTTGAAGGTTTGTGGAAAGTTTGTGCTGGGTGACCTGCCTGCAAATCAAGAACCAGCCAAAATTCAACACAAACTTTACGTCATGCCGATCCCTAAACAGGAGTGCAAGGGCAATATTACATTTTTCTTGCAACCTCCTCACACAGAAGTTGAATGGAACTGTTCCCTAGGGAATATAAGGGTAGGACATAGAAACAACACATACTTTTTTTTTAGAAAACATTTCCAGGAAATGGACACAAGAGTACCCTCTTCAGACATTCTTCTATACATTGACTGTATATACAGAGAAGAAAGTGGAATCATAACCCCTAGCCCTGCCCTGACATATCTACATATGTAGGTGAATATCTTCAGAGAGCTCAGTGTTTGAAACAAATGTACATGCATAGAGTTTGTACATGCAGTTGGGGAGATTGCAAAAAGCAGTTTTAAAAAAGGGTACCTGTGTGGTACAGGGCCAACAGGTGCACCCCTTCCGACACATATACAGTGAATGTGCAGATATACATCTGAAGAGGGCTAAGGTCTGTCCTGGCAAGTGAGATTATCTTTAATCATCAGTGGATAATCTACTTGAACAGACAGATGGGCTACTTTGAACCTGAAAAAGGTTAGGCAGTGTATTGCACACCACAAGCAAAAAACCTGCAGTGGTTGACCCACCACAAATGTAACATCGTCCTTACTGAGAATATGGCAAAACCTGAACAGCTAGACTCAAGTCCAGTAGCACCTTAGGGACCAAAAATATTTTGGGTGTATGAACAAGAGTCAAAGCTCCCTCTTTCAGATACCCCACAAAACGTTTTGATCTCTAAGGTGCTACTGGGCTCGAATCAACTGGTCTACTGCAGATCAACAGGGCTACCCTCTGAAACTATCTTATGGTGCATGTTCCATAGTGCAAGGGGTTCCATTTCAAACTATCTGTTCCTAGTATGAGGGCTCTTCCATCAATATCATAGCTTTTAGTAAATTGGGTTCTCTTATTTATGTATTTGTTAGAATTCCCTGTGCTGTGTTTTATTGTTTTATTGCTGTGAGCTGCTTCAAGCAGTTATGGAGAAGTGGCATTCAGATGTTCTAAATAACTGTATATTGTACACCACTGGCCGAAACACATTTGGCATTTCAGTGCTCATCCCAAGGACACATGCTCTCTGCAAAAGTACTTTTAAGACCCCTCACTAATTTACACTGCAATCACAAGCGGGAATTAAGATTGCTAGGGGAATTAGGTTCTTTTATTTATGTATTTGTTGGAATGCCCTGTGCTGTGTTTTATGGTTGTTTTATTGCTGTGAGCTGCTTCAGGCAGATATGGAGAAGTGGCATACAGATGTTCTAAATAACTGTATATTGTACACAAGCGGGAATTAAGATTGCTGGGGAAAAGATCAACAACCTCAGATATGCAGACGATACCACTCTGATGGCAGAAAGTGAAGAGGACCTGAAGAGCCTCTTGTTCAGGGTAAAAGAGGAGAGCGCAAAAGTGGGTTTGAAGCTAAACTTCAAAAAAACTAAGATCATGGCATACGGCCCCATCACTGCTTGGCAAATAGAAGAGGAAGTCGTGGAAGTAGTGACAGACTTCACGTTCCTGGGATCCCAGATCACCGCAGACTGTGACAGCAGCCATGAAATTAAAAGACGCCTGCTCCTTGGGAGGAAAGCCTCACTGGAGAATACCCTGATGCTGAGAAAGATTGAAGGTCAAAGAAGACGGGGACGGCAAAGGATGAGATGGCTAGACAGTGTCATAGAGGCAACGAACATGAAATTGAGCCAACTTCAGAGGACGGCGGAAGACAGGAAGGCCTGGCATGATCTGGTCCATGGGGTTGTGAAGAGTCGGACTTGACAGTGCGATTGAACAACAACAATGAGCTCAGCTGGTAACATGCACACCCAGAAAGTATGCATCTATTATCTAATGAAAAACCTTCCTTTGCACAAAACACAAGGATGGTAGTTTACCAATGTTCATTCATTATCTATCAAGGTAAGCTGAGATTGTCAACCCTGGTTATGCTGAATTGAGCTCTGTTGATATTAGCAGAACTTTCTACAGTTGTGAAGTAATAGCCTAAGAATATTTTAGCTTCCTGGCCCAATAAATCCTTTCTGCAGCTTTCCTTCAAAACAGGTGAAGCAAAATATATCATTTCCCTTTGTTTTTCTTCTTTGTTAACCACTAGATGGTACTAGCTGGCTGATTGCTTTTTCTCCCCCTTTGTTTACTGTCTTTCAGCACTAGCTCAAGACAAATAAAATTCTTGCTTCTTTTAATACACAAAGAATATATTGTTCTAGCGCATGACTGGTAGTAACCTTATACACATTACCCCTTCTTCATTGCGTATTGGGATATCTGTCTTGACATTCCAGGGACTAATAGAATATGCAGTGAAATCCTATGCAGAGTTCCTCAAGTCCAAGTCCATTTTAATCAATATGCTTAGGCAGAAATTGGCTTGCAAGCTGTGATGGACTATATTTAAAATGCTGTTTCCTAACGCAGCAAAATCAGAGAAGGGAGGTGAATAGTTAACTGTGCTCTAGAATGTTGAGCTTGAGTGATAGGCTGCTCCTTTTCTGTGATTGGCCAGCACCAGCTGAGGGAAATATAAAATCAGCTGTGTGCTGAGGGGAGAGTGAGTTCATCTTGAGTTCAGCAGCAGTTACAGTTCAGCTAAAGGGGTGGATGTCTGAAGATTCTGACTAAAAAGTCAGTCAGACAGGTTTACCTTTTGAATAAAGGGAGAGACTCCTGGCCTTAGCTGTGTTAAATATAACCTGAGAGAGAATTCTGAAAAGTACGCAGACGGAGAGTGATTTAGGCTTAGCATACTTTCTTAGATCAGGAACAAGACAACTTTAGCCGGCTCGCAGGCCGGCTTATATGTCCTGTGGAACTGCCACCCATAACACACCCCCACTTCCTAATAGGTTATTTACAGTGGCCGAGAGTTCCATAGGCTCTCGGCCAGGAACCTAGCCCACTGATTGGTGCGGGCTAGGATCCGCATAGTCCATTGTCTCTTTGAGCGAAGCGCAATGTTTGTGCTCGACTGCGTGGAGCCCAAGCTGGCCACGTGGTCTGAACTGGATATATTCAGAGTCTAGAGTCAGCTAAAGCTGAAGTACGTTTTCACACAGACACCAAGAGCTGGGGTTTGAGATTTTGGCAAAGAGTGACTGGGTAGCAAGCTGAAGTTCCCAATCAGGTCAAAAGAAATAGGATTATATTTTCAGGGAAGAAATATAAATCTCGTCCAGTTATGAAGGGAATTGGCACTGAGGCAGTCCCTGGTCTGTTGAGGATGGAAACAGTTATAGACTACTCAGGGGGAAGAAGATATATTGTGATATCAGAAAAGAGGAAAGAATTTGATACACAAAAAGAGTGACCTTTCCAGAAAACCTGAACAGTTAATAGGAGACTATATGCAGAAACATTGTAACTGAAACTTAAGTACTCAGTCAACTATGTCTCACTGGTAAGAACCAAGAATTTGTAAAAATAAGCTGCTACAACACCATCTTGTCTGTCAACTGAAAAATAAACCACGTTTACCTCAACCTTTCCAATTCCTGACTACCCCATACCATCCCTGCCTATTAAATAAAATCATCATTATTGTTCACTGTTAAAGAGTCTCCAGTGCCATTTCAAGGGATCTAAAAAGAGGGTGTTTTCTCCTGACAAGTTCCTGGGCTCGGCAAAAGTCAAATTAGATTCTGTCAAATGGTGGGACATTCAGATTTTTAAGTCATCTCCTGCCCCCACCCCTTGCCTCTCATCTCACTACAAATGCACTGCCTAGTGATCAGTAGACATTTCCTATTTTGTCTCTGCTCCTCACTGTTGCTTTTGTAGATTAATTTATACTGCATTTTGAGTGTATATATAATTTAGATGGTGTGTGTATGTATATATGTATATGTATGTATATGTATATGTGTGTGTATACACACAACGTACTCTTGCTTAAACATATGTATTTATTATTTTGCAAGCATTACATCTCTTCCTGCTCTCATTTTGTTTTCTCAGTGATCAAATAAACTTGGGATGTGCTATTAGTGCATGAGAATTCTCCCCCTGAAGTTAAATATTTACTTTTATAATAGACTAGGAATAAGGCCCGTTGTGGAAATAAATACAACAAGATCTAGAAAGAGGCTCTGGGAGAGTGCCAAGGCCTTGGGCTCTCAGTGTCAATTTGCTGTGGTGACCTCAGCAGGGTATAATGACACAGAATCCATCATTTTATCCAGATGAACTGATCTCTGCTACCTGAAGAGCAGTTGTAATTCTGAGTGATCTCCACCCCTCACCTGGAGATAGGCAACAATGGTTCCCCAGGAGGAAAAGTACAGTCTTTCTCTGCAATGGGGATCAAAGCAGCTGACATCATTCTCCTCTCCCCCTTTTGACTTGCACAACAACCCTGTGAGGTAGGTTAGGCTGAAAGTCTGTGACTGGTCCAAAATCACCCACTCAGCTTCCACAGCAAGAACCTGCATCTAGCAGACCCTGCTCTGAAGTGCTGACTGCTACACCTAGGGTAGCCAACCTCCAGGTGGAGCCTGAAGATTGCCAAGTATCACAACTGAACTTCAGACAACAGATCTCTCCCCCCCCCAGTGAAAATAACTGCTTTGGAGGGTGGGCTCTATGGCATTTTGTTCAGCTGAGGCCTCTCCCCTCCCCAAACCCTGCCTTCCGTAGACTCTACCATAAAATCTCCAGGAATTTCCCTACCTGGAGCTGGCAACCCTAGTCAGGACTGGCCCCAATGAGTTCATCACAAAGCCCTGGAAAGGGTTTCCTTCCTTTGTCTTTTTACTGACAGTTATTCCATTTGCCAGTTATTCTGACAGGGAACAGTGGCTGAAGTGGGAGTGGGCAGGGAAGCGGAGCAGACCCAGCAATCAGCCAGTGGCACATGAGTTCTCTTGAGTGGCGGCTGATGGGCCAGTGGCTGATGGAGTGCATTGCACAGCCAATGGGAGAGCTGGAAACAGCCAATACGCTAAAAGGATTATTATATAGAGATTAGAATTTGGCATTTTTTTCTGCATGAAATTAATTTGAGTTGGACTTCCAGTTTATGGCGACACACTAGTGGACGCTTCTCCCGAACCTCCCAGGGAAGCGATCCGCATGCTAGTGGTTGGGAGGGGGGGATTGTTCACCGCCACCCCGGAGTCTTTGTGAAAGGCTCCTAGCCATGGAGCTTCTGAAGGGTGGCCTCTTTGCCAGCCCATTGCTGGAGAATTTAGGCGCTCATCCGCCCCAACGGTCCTGCTGCAGCTGCATCCATAATGGAACCAGAGCTGCCGACTGGGACAAGCGCTGGAGATTGGGCGTATAAAACGTACCTTGAGTGAGGTCTCCGGACCACCAATGAACACTGTGTCGAGTAAAAGCGAAATGCTGGGAATTTAAAAGAAAGCCCCCCTGGGAATGACAGGACGAGCGAGCGAGCGGGGGAGGGGGCCCTCCCATACACATAAATATAACAGTGATTTGCCAAGGGTTTAAGCATTGAAATCTGTTTTAAGAAATCAACCAGAGCGCCAATAAGCCTTTGGGCCTTTGGGCGAATTTAGCAAGTACTTTAAAAAGCAAACAATCCACAACCGTGGCGTGGAAAAAAAAACAGAGAAAGACAAACAAGCAAAAGTGAAACCACCAGGGAGCATGAGCCCGTGACCGGAAGATACCACTGAGTTTTCTAAACTGTTAGCGGACTCTTTGCACCCTCTACTGGACCAGATGACGAATATCAATCAACAGCTAACAGCTTTAAACCAGAATCTTGCAGCTCAGCAGCTCCAACTGACTGAAACTACAAAAAAGACGGAGCAAACAGCTGAGAAAGTGAAGGAAATGGATGCCAAATCTAAAAAGGTTAAGAAAAAGGTACAAATGCTGGAAAAGAAGCAAGCTTCAGATGAACTTCAACTTTTGCAGCTACAAATGGAGAAAGCTAACTTAGTCCTCAGATTCCAAGGGGTCCTGGAAGCAAAAGAAGAGAATCTAAAGCAACTTTTAAGTGACGCGCTAGCTCCAGTTACAGATTTAAACGTGGAATACCTTGTAAACAAAATGGATGTGGTTTATAGAGCCTATTCCGTTTATATTAAGAAAAATAATCTGCCTGGAGATATCGTGGTTAGATTCTCGAAGAGACATGTGAGGGATCAAATCCTGAAAGCAACTACAGGAACGCCCTTGAAAATTGGAGGCAACCATTAGGATTCTAAAAGACATTCTATTTGAAATAAGGAAGAAGAGGAAGAAGTATAAAGACTTGATTCTGTTTTTGCAAATAAACAACATTTCTTACAGATGGTTGACCCCCAAAGGCATCATGTTCAAACTGCAGGATAAAAAAGAAAAAATTGACTCTGTTTCCAAAGCATGTGAGTTCCTGAGACTGCAACTGGGAGAGTCAGGAGAGGACGGCAAGGACAAAGAAGACAGCAAACTTAGTGATGAAATGGACTATGCTACTTTCGACGAGGACTTTACTTCAGAAAGGGGGGCGGCAGCCCCCAAACAAGAATACCAATTGAGGATTAGGAAAGATAAAACAAAATGAAGGCTGAAGAACTCTGATCTGTGCCTTGAAGTTTTTTGTTTTTGTTTTAACGATGCTCTTGTGATTTTCTTTAAACAGTTAAAATAATGGTTTTAAAGATAAATAATATAGCTTAATCAACCATGTTCAATGTAATCTTAGCATTTTAGACTAACACTGATACAAGCTTTTGTAATGATCTCCTATACTTGGGTTTTTAATGGTTTTCTTTCCTTTCTCCAATAGATGTAGTCCCCCCCTTTTTTTCATTGTAGTTTATAGAAAAAATCCCCCACGGGGGGACAAAAAAAATTAAAAATTAATCTGAGTTGATATAAAATGGCTGAACTGCTTAGTGAACCCTTTTTAAAGTCAGTGTTGAACCAGACCCAAGCCACAGAGTTTAAAAGTACTAATAAACCTAAACCTAAACTTAAGCCATGGTTTTAATTCTTGATACATTAGAATTATTTTTCTTTTCTCTTTTTAGTCCATTCATATTTTGTTCTTTCTTGCACTGTCAACTGCCAGGAGCTTTAGAGGTGGGGACATGGTAGGCATGTCATTCGTGCCATGACACCACTTCTAGGAAAATTCAGAAATGATGTTGGGTAGCTCTAGGAACTGCAGAAAGCTCTATGGTAAAACTATAGTTTCCTGCAATTCTTAGAGCTACCCAACTTCTCTTCTGGGTTTTGCTCAGAAGTGATGTGGCAGTGCACATGACACCAACTTTTCCCCCTCTTACTACTAATCAGAGTGGCAGTGGGCAATGAGGGCTGATGGTGGGTAATGAGGCAGCCCTAGATGGAAGTCAGTCGGATCTAGATGGAGGTCTGTCAGATCTGATACGTTGTTATTCAAGTTTATCTTGTCCTTCGTTTCCTTGCATAGCCAGGAGTCAGTCCTGAGCGTTATCCCCCTCTTCCATACCCAAGTCAACCATATGTTAGTTTATTCAGCCTGAGGCTTTGTATGTCCTACTTTCCAGGTGCTTATGTTGTGCCTCAGTAATACATTAAAACTGGAGACTTTTATGTTATGAGCTATTTTCCCCCCAGATACTATGTTTCTCCAAAATATTTTTATATAATTCTCCAGTCTTATCTATATAAAATACAATTTTGTATGCAGGCTTGCAGAGTGAAGAGCAAGTTTGTTCCTGGTGCTGCCAAGAATACAGATTTGTTCAAAACAAGTTTTTTGTTGTTTTGTTTTTTTAATGGTCTTCATTGGCTCAAAATACAGAAGTGCTGTTTTCAATATTGTGATGAGATGTGCTGGCTTTCTTTTTTTATATATAACATTTTATTTTTAACTAAGACAAACAAACATAAACAAATCTGGGGGGTTTCATTTCATCATTAAAATATCTAGTTAAGTATCTCATACAATGTCTAAATATCTATTTTCTATATTCCACCTTATTTTTATGTATATTCTTTTGCAACTGGTTTAAAATAAGGTTCCTATTCCTTTCAAATTGGTTATAGTCTCTCTTGTCCAAAGGGTGTTGACCTTCTTCTCAAATATCCAACAAGTTTTAACCATTTTTGAGGATTTCATCCTCTTCTTCATTCTCTGGTTTCTCCTCTTAAGTTTTAAAGTCTTAATTCTGTCTTTTCCCCTTATATGTAAGGGAAATAACTTCTGGATGTAGCCTTCTATATTCAGTTCTTTGGATGGTTTGGGGTTCCATATATTCTTTATTTTCCTCTCTCTGAAGGAAAATTTCATTTTCTGCTATAAGGATTTCATCTCTTGTCATTCTTTCATATAGTCTCACATTCAGTTTTCCAAGCATTTTGTTTCTTTTTGTATATGTTGAGTTCATTCTGGAGTCCATGTCATTTTGCTTGCAGACTTCATCTGTATTTTCTGTATCCATATCTCTCACAAAGATGTATGTCCTGCCAGTTTGCTCTTTCAGCTGGCTGATCTTCTGCTGTAGGAGTAAGTCTATCTTAGATTGCAGAGTCCAGGGCCGTTTTCACAGCTTTTTCTACTATTGAAGTAATTGTTTCTTGTAAGAAAAGTTAGAGATCTGTAACTATTGGTGTTAAAACATTTTTTCCTTCTCCTACTCCTGCCATTTTGAAATACTGAGTTAAAAACAGAGAATCTCTCCAGCTCTTTGTCAATTAAATCTCTACAATCACAAAGCTTTCTATGTTTACCCAATTACATTAAAAACAAAAAGGTTCCCAGGCAAGACAGACAGTCTTATCATTTAGTTGTAATACAGACTATCAATTATTTACAAGAACCTCAGAACATAATATACTTTACAATTTTCAACAAACCACAAAACTATACACAGTGAGTTATAAGGAAATGATGTGGTGAAAGCTAAAAGTATATGCTTAATAGTTCATTAATTTTTCCTTCTTTCTTCTTGATTTTAGTTTAGATATTTATAATCCAAATTAAATGTCTTTTTATGAATCCTTATGGCTCAGTTATAATTCCAGGGAAGATAGGTTTCTGTTTCAATAGTACAGAGTCTGATGTTTATTACAATATTCCAAAGATTTATAATCCACAATATGGTTTTGTAATCCAAAGTATAATGATATTACATTTATAAATCTGTTTCACAGTTTTCTTCAGACATCAACCTTCTCTTCTCTAGCCCAGTAAATTTATTAAGTTCCTTAAGTGGGGGGGGGGGGGAATTCCTCACCCCTCCCTTTCTTTCCCCCTTATAAACGATTTAAAGGGCTAATCAGTGGGAAAGTTCCTAGTAATGTCGCAGTTAAGGTTACTCACAGTGATTTATCGTCTTGTATTGTTTTGTTGAGATGTTCCGTTCCCCCCCCGCCGCCCCAGGAGTCACGACTTCACGTTCATGGCTGCCATGGACACTCTCACTGAGATCTTGCTGGAGGCAGTCGTGGGCTTCCACTTGCATGAGCTCCTCTCCAGAGAGCTCATTGGCATGCAGGAGCCCCTGAACTCCTCTCAAGGATCCAGTGATCCAGTGGCTTCACGAGAGCAAGTCCTGGAGCCAACTGTTCTCCTCGTGCCGAAAACCAGAAACTCAGATGTGCTGGCTTTCTTGTCTCTATGGCAAGCAGTGCATAGAGAAAGGGGGGGGAGAGGCTTCAACACAATTGACACAAGGCTAGCCATTGTTTTGCCCACTGGCACCTGAGGCAATGGTGGGGGGAGATTGGTGTGCTGTGGTTTTACCACAGAGTTTTTGTACATCCTAGTGCCTCCAGCCCCTGTCCCCTGCTTGCTCATGGGGGTTGCCAGCTGTGGCCAGGCTGGCAACCCAAGTTGAAAGCATAGAGGCCTGAGTGACATTTCTCTAAAAGGAACCCCTTGGGTCTGCAGAGAAGCAATTTTAAGGAACTGCAGCTTTTATTTGTTTTATGTCTTTGAAGGTATGAGAAAAAATAGGGAGTTACCTCTGGCACTGAAGGTGAAGCTAGTTTACTTTCATCACCATTTTTTCTAATGAATAGGACAACTGTTGAAGAAGAAAAAGAAGACGAGGAAGAGGAGGAGTTGGTTTTATACCCCGCTTTCCTCTAACCTAAGGAATCATAAAGCGGCTTACAATTGCCATCCCTTACTCTCCCCACAACAGTCACCTTGTGAGGTAGGTGGGGCTGAGAGAGTTCAGTGAGAACTTTGATTGGCCCAAGGTCACCCAGCAGTCTTCGTGTATAGGAGGAGTGGGGAATCAAACCCTGTTTTCCAGATTACAGTTTGCCATTCTTAACCACTATATCACGCTGGCTTTTCCTCCTCTGTCAAGACACTGGCTTTTCCTAGCTGTTTCTTGGCTTTTCAAAACTTTGGTTCAGGCATTTGGACCTAGTAAAAGTTACAGAAGGCCCCTCTCTGTCATAAAGTGAGATTGTTTATTCTACTTTGTACCTTTTGCTTATACTTTTGTGTCATCCTTTTGACCAGGTTGAGGCTTGTGTGGATGGAATATCTCTTCTTGCCTTTTGGACTTTGAAATTTTACCTGGATTCTGCATCTTAGCTTGGTCAGATAACATCTTAGTCACAAGACCAAAGCCTGTATAAGTTTTAGCTATTTAGATTTTATTATTTTCTCTCCTTGCTTTGCACTGTTCTTATACATTCTTTTAATAAATCTTATTAATTACACTTCTGTGGTGTTATTTGGGTTTTGGGGCTTCGATCTAAACCCAGTACCTTGGCCTATATGGGCTTCAGCTACCAAAGTAATGGTTTTGGAACTCGACTTGCAAATGTCCCTGCTTTATAGGGCTGACTTCATGATTAATACCGGATACAGCTGGAGGAGACTCTGTCCCTTGGTCTCTTAGCTAAAGGATTAGCCAGAGGGGCTGGTGGTGACTTGTTACCCTGGGGAGTGAATTTGCTCTTGCCTAACCTGTCACTACCCCTTAACATCCTCCCTTCGCCAAACCATCCATTTACTCACTCTTTTCTGCCTTCAGTTCAGGAAGCACCTTTCACTACCTCCTCTTTCACTCTCATCAAAAGAATAGAGAGAACAAGTCTGATCTGAATCCTTGCATGCAGCTGTTTCCCAAAGGATTCCCATGTTGCACCATAAAAGATGTATTTGACAGTATATTGTGCTGGGCAAAAAAACTAATAGCTTTCTTGCTTCAGTAAATTCCTTGACTGTCACAGGATATAAAATTGGCACCATTTTCATTTCCATACAAGGAATGCTGGGGAGAGCCTGTGGCTGAGTGGTAGAGCATCCGCTTTGCATGCAGAAAGTTCAAGGTTCAATCCCCAGCATCTCCAGTGGAAAGGACCAGGTAGTGGGTGATGTGAAAGACCTCTGCCCTGAGACCCTGGAGAACCACTACTAGTCTGAGTAGAGAATACTGACCTTGATAGACAAAGGGTCTGATTCAGTATAAGATAGCTTTTTGTGTTCTTATGTGTTCAGTGACTGCCAAAATTCCCACATCTATAGAACTATTGAAGGTACTGGAGTCTTGGTGATCTTTGTATCTAAAAAAGTGGGCTCTGTTTATGTGCAGCCTTTGTTGTAGTCAGTCTATATAACCTGCAGAGCTTTCCCTAATCTGATGACCTCAAATTGATTCTCCTGATTATCCCATCCCTTCTGTTCATTCTTCACTGGTGCTTGCACATATAACCACCTGGCAGAGCAAATAACTTCCCCCTGGCACCATTTCAGTTTTGGAAAATGGCATAGAGGGGAATGCAGGAGCCCTCCTCCACCTGCACCATGGTCCCATCCGAAACAGAGGCAGTGCAGCACTTTTAGAAGATAGTTTCAGAGGGGAGCCATGTTGGTCTGCAGTAGAACAATTACTGGACTTTGAGAGGGAGTTCTCTAGAGGGATCGGCAGCAGGTGTATGGCTGCCAATCCCCATGAAGAACACATGACAGACAACACATCTAGTTCAGCCCTAAGGCTCCCTTTGAAGAAATATGTCAACAAATATGGAAAACAAAATAATGACCCATAGATTGCAGATGCTCAATTCGCATTCCAAATCTGAAAAAAGACACTAAAGACTGCAGCAACTATCAGACCATTACATTAATATATCATGCAAGTAAAGTGATGCTCAAAATCTTACAACAAAGACTGTTACCATAAATGGAACGAGAAATTCCAGATATCCAAGTTGGATTTAGAACAGGAAGAGGCACTAGAGATCATATTGCAAGTTTACGTTGGTTACTGGAGCATACAAGAGAATCTCAGAAGAAAAGTAGCTTGTGTTTCATAGATTACAACAAAGCTTTTGACTGTGTGGACCATGAAAAAGTTATGCCAGTTTTCAAAAAAATGGGTGTGCCACAACATCTGGTTGTTTTCATGCACAACCTGTACTCCAGACAAAAGATAACTCTTAAGAGAGAAAGTGGAGAGAATAGTTTCTAATTGGCAAAGGTGTCTCCCTTTCTCTTCAGTCTATATGCAGAACACATGATAAGGAAAGCTAGATTATATTTAGATGAAGGTGGAGTGAAAACTGATGGAAGGAACATTAATAATTTTAGATATGCAGATGACACCACATTACTGGTACAAAATAGTGAAGACCTGAAATGACCCATGATGAAGGTTAAAGCAGAAAGTGCTGAAGGAGGATTACAGATGAACATCAAGAAGACAAAAGCAATGACTACTGGGGGATTCCACGAATTTAAGGCTGACGATGAAGAAACTGAAATGGTGCAAATTTTTCTATTCCTCGGCTCCATCATCAACCAAAAGGGAGACTGCAGCCAAGATATCAGAAGGAGACTGAGACTGGGAAAGGCAGACAGTTAGAAAAGTTTCTTAAGTGTAAGGATGTATCGCTGGTGACCAAGATCAACATAATTCATAACATAGTATTCCCCATTACCATGTATGCGTGTGAAAGATCTATAATGAAGAAAACTGATAGGCAGAAAACTGATCCATTAGAAATGTGGTGTTGGAGAAGAGTTTTACAGATACCTTGGACCACCAAAAAGACCAATCAGTGGGCTGTAGATCAAATCAAGCCTGAACTCTCTCAAACGGAAGCTACTGTACTTTGGTCACATTATGAGAAGACAAAAGTCACTGGAAAAGGCAATTATGTGGTTAATTGTTGTAACCTGCCCTGAGCCTGCTTGCAGAGGAGGGACGGCTACAAGCAAATAAAGATAAAGAAAAGCTGAAGGTCGCAGGAAAAAGGAGGACATGAGATGGATTGACTCAGTCAAGGAAGGCAGTTTGCAAGACCTGAGCAAGGCTGTTAATGATAGGATGTTTTGGAGGTCATTAATTCATAGGGTTGCCAAAAATTGGAAGTGACTTGACGGCATTTTACATACACACATACAAGGGAAAAATATGGAATTTTATTTTTATACAAATTTCAACCAATCTTGATTGTCATTTCATCAGTTCCTCCAGTTTATATGGTAAGATTACCAACCACTGTTTTGTGTTATAATGTTATGGAAATACTTTTTTAAAATAAAACATTTGTCAAACAGTGAGTACATTAAGTTCCACTCACTGCCTGGTATTGTTTTTTCCCCCTTAAAATGAGGTGAAAGTAATCATCCCTAGCAATGGAAAATCAACCTCCTAGAGATAGAATTGGCTAGTTCTTGCATGCTGACTCTGTTACTTCCTCGGGTCTATTACATTTTTTGACTCTGCTGTGTTCATGACAGGATCTTCAGTGTGAAATATACAGTGAATTATTAGCCTTGAAATCTCCTCTCAGATACAGTAAATGGCGCAACCCCATTGACTTCAATGTCTACCCTTGGGGTGAGAATTCCATTCCAGAGACTGCATGTTTGCACATTCAGCCCTCAGACGCAGCTTTTGCCGCACTCCTCTGGGATATAATTTCAGGAGTCAGTCATAGTCTTGATACCTAAAAAAGGCAATTGTGGTTGTTGTTCAGTATGTCTTGGTTCCTGACAATTGTCACCATTAATCAAGATCTTTGCCTTGCCCAGAAATGCAGTTGCTTCTTCTGAGTTGTCATTGCAGCAAAGGAAAGTGAAAGAGGTATTCTTGCAAAGGGTATTATACTATGGAGGATTATTGCTTGGAGTGCGTTTACACTAACTGGATAAAATTTTTGGATTCTGACTGCTGTCCTCTTTGATCAGGAGAGTAATGGTTTTATTATATCATAGTTCCTTTTGTCTTTTCCAAATGTAATTAAAAACAGAGTCCTTATTACACTGGGGTAATAGAAAGTATGTTTTCTATCAAACAGGGGACTGTTACTGTATCTTGTTCTAGCGCACAGACACAGCAGTAAAAAGCAGTAAAAGAATTTCAAGGTTGAAACTTCAAGTCCCCAAACAGGTCACCTATAAGTAAGGGTTAAGACTGCAATCTTAGCTGTTTTGCCCAAACGGAAACTCCTTTTCATTTCTGGCTCTAGCTGGCATACAACTAATGCATGCACTGGCAGACAAGGTTCTTTAGTTAGCTTATATTAATGTAACCTGAATCAATTAGGCATTGGGCCAAAGCTCCATGATCCAGCTGTCCTTTGGGTTGCTCTGAGACTGGTGAAATGTTAGGATCTGAGATTCCATTGGTGCAAAACCTGGATCCAAACTGCCATAGCACATTCAATCTTTCTGTTACACAGGGGTGCCACAGAAGAATACCCAGGTGATAACAATGGGAAAGGTTGCAGGTTGTTGTGATCCTAAGCCTATAGTAGTGAGGCCTGCAGGCTCTAGGGAGGCCTAGTGGCTCCAGGGAAGCCTGTCCTAGAATAGCTATCAGGGTGTACATTTCCTAGGTCCCCTTTGGACCCTGTAATTAGTTAACACGGGATTTGGAGGGAAAACTTACACCAGAAGAGGAGGGTGGGGCCTGGGAAAAAGAGATAAAAGGCCTTGCCTAAAGTGGGAGGTGATTTACTAGGGAGAAGAGCTAAGGAGAAGTTGGTGCAGACTAGGATTGCCAACCCCCCCGGTTTGGCAGGGGTCCCCCGCCCCCAAGCCCCAACACCCACAGCCACCCCTCTCCCTTCTCTCTTGAGAGAGAGGAGGGAGAGAGGTTCACGGGGGGAGGACACCAACTCCTTTAAGTGCAGGAAGCCGGCATTTCCTGGAGAGGAGGGAGGCTGCCCATGACACAGGTGATTAAATTGACCCAGGTGTCAGGCATGTTTTGGACCTGTTGACAATGGTCAGGAATTGACCTGATGGTCCTTCCTAGGCTCTTGATTGTATTTCCAGAGAAGTCTACATCAAGGGGGAGAGTCTAAGAGCCTTGGGTATTGCCCTGCAAGCTTTCCAAACAGTTTTCAAAGATAGCCCCATACCTTGCTCATTTTCTGATCCTCAAGGTGATTTTTGTGTGTGTGCTGCTTTATTGGCTTTTTTGAGTCCTTTCCTTCCCTGCCCTAGAGAATCTGATGCGCATCATGTACATTAGACTAATGTACGTAAATATTTTCTCCACCTTTATTGTTCCTGAAGAGATCCAAAGTACTTTACAATAATAGGATGAATCTTCCCGCGCAACCTTGGGTGCTTTCAGTACTGTTATCTGACTCAAATGCCGATGGACTGATAACAGCTAACGTAGCACGGTTCCTGGCTAAGGTGGCTGCTCTCAAAAAACATTGAAAATTTCAGCACTTCTGAAAACTCCGACACCAACTTTTAATCTTCGGATGATTTTAGTCAGTTGGCTCTACCCCAAGTGTAGTTAGGTATTTTTTAATCTCTGGGCTTTATGTGACTGTGATTATGTACCTTGACACATGTTATGTCTATTTTATGTACCTATTTTATTCCCCTTTTGTATCCTCTTGGTCAATACTTCGGTCATATAGACCTGTAATAAATTGAAAATATATTGTGTCAATAAGAGGAAAAAAATTAAATGAAACAATCAAGCTATAAAATAACCAGCTCTTTCTTGGGCTGGTCCTGGATCGAATTTGCCAGCTTGTTCGGGGTCACAAGGCATGAGCCATGGGCTAAGAATAGGGTAGCCAGCTCTGGGGCGGGAAAAGCCTGGGGAGGGACAGGGAGGGGGGCAAAGGGAGGGGAGAAACCTCAGTGAGGTGAATTGACCTTTGTAGTCTGGAGAGCAGTTGTAATTCTGGAAGATCTCTAGGCTCTACCTGGAGGTTGGCAAACCTGACTAAGAACCAAGGACTAATGTCTCTGACTGCAGTCAAGCTTTAAACCCAGCAACAGGAAGGGAAAACAATATCTCAGCTTGGATTCTATAGCCTTTTCTCCTCTCTGTACCCAGTTGTGGATTAAAGCCTGCATTAAATTATGTGTCCTTTTTGCCAGGACGGGTGTGCCCTTTTCCTACTGAGTTGGCTAGGCCCGTGCAATCCCTGCCTCTGTACCAACGCAGTAGGCTATCTGGAATGCTACTCACTCCAGTCCTAGAACACAGATTCTGTTCCCAGCGGCTGTCATTCCACTCTGCAACTTCTCATTCCTGTTCCAGAGCACAGATTCTATGGCTAGAGACTGTCATTCCACTTTGGGGGCTGTTATTCCAGTCCCAGAGTAGTCTATCGGAGCCCAGAGGCCTTAATGGAAAATCCATTCCATATTTTCTTTGCAACATTTTTGTGCTGCAATGTCTTTCAAGGTAGCCCATGCAAAATTCCTGGCTCCCATTATCTCCCTTGGGAGTTCAAGTGTCTCCCATTGTTTCCAATGGACAATCTTGTCAGTCCTTTTAGAACATCCCGATTCCAGGGCAAGCACCAATGAGGGTTACAGTGCAAAGATACCATAAGCAAACCTGGACTTAAACACAAGGGCCGCATCCTTCCACACCAGCCAAACTGTAATTAAGTGGAACAATTATAACACAAGGGCCGCTTCCTTCCACACCAGCCAAACTGTAATTAAGAGAACCTCCTTAATAATAAATGCAGCTTCCTGTAACTACAATAAAAGAGTATTAACATATTCAAAGAGGTTTTGTTTGTTTTTAATAACCTCAGCTAAATAACCACACTTAACGGCCAAAAAAACTCAGTCTAACCTGCGATGCTTAGAAAACCAACCACCCGACTGCAGCAGATGATTGTGCTTCTCTGGGCTCTGCTCCTACCTGGTGGAATGAGCTCCCGGCGGAGATCCGGGCCCTGCGGGACCTTGTACAGTTCCGCAGGGCCTGCAAGACGGAGCTCTAACATATTCAAAGAGGTTTTGTTTGTTTGTTTTTAATAACCTCAACTAAATAACCACACTTAATGGCCAAAAAAACCTCAGTCAAACCTGCGATGCTTAGAGAACCAACCACCCAACAGCAGCAGATGATGCTGGGAAAGATTGAAGGTCAAAGAAGACGGGGACGGCAAAGGATGAGATGGTTAGACAGTGTCATCGATGCAACGAACATGAAGTTGAGCAAATGTAACTTGTGTTTTATTCCCGACATTTGCCGGTTGTTTGCCGCCCTGAGCCGTATGGGTAGGGCGGGATATAAATCCCAGAATAAATAAATAAATAAATAAATTTTGCAAACACAGCACACAAGGCAGCCTCTGGCTGCAATGGAAGCGACCAACGCAGAAGGCTCCACTGCCTGACACCCCCGAACTCCTGAGGCTGCCAGAGAATCAATCCAGTTGACCAATTAAGAAGTCAGCAGTAGCTGAAACACCACTTGGGAGCTTGGGAAGCTGAAGGAGGAGTCACGCAGATCAGAGCCAAGCAGAGACAACCCTGCCAAAACTTCAAACATCCAACCCAAGCCTGTCCTCCAAATGGCGTGAGGCCTGTCGACTGAGGCTCCTCCTGCCTTTGCAAAGCTGTTTGGTGGGGAGGGGAAGAGTATGGTATGGTGAGGATGCATCGCGGGCTGCATTAAAGCCCTGGGCAGGCCTATTCTGGCCTGTGCGCCATATGTTTGACACCCCTAGTTAGACTGTTGGCCAAGACCTGGAAGACCCTGCTTCATATCCCCCCTCTGCCATGGAAGTTTGCTGGGTGACCTTGGACCAGTCACATACTCACAGTCTAACCTACCTCACAGAGTTATTGTTGTGAGGAGAAAATGGAGTTGAGCAGAATTTTGTAAACCACTTAGGTCCCCATTGGGGAGAAAGGTCAGGTATAAAATGAAGTACATAAATAAATAAATTTTGGCATTGCTGTAGAAATGTGAAGAATAAGAAACACAGGGGCCTACATCCTACCACTCCACTAAGCAAAGTTTGATGTCTTTCTGTAGCCAAGAAAAGCTTTCCTCCAACTTATGTGGCTCTTCTTTCAAGGTGGGATAGTGTCCATTGCCAAATGATAAAATAACCTGGAAATACATTCTTTAAAAACATACCGACTTTTCATAACAGTTGAACACACACCCCACTGGGCACTGCTGGACTTCTCTAGAAGCCCCACAGTTTGCAGTTTCGGGGACTGTTGCTGAGGTCTAGGAGAAGCTTGAAGAGCATCAAGACTAACCCAGGCCTGGGTACTTCTAACACAATGTACAAAAATGGTATGAACACATGATGCTGCCTTGGATTGAGTCAGACCACTGGTCGGTCAAGGTCAGTACTGTCTCCTCTGACTGGTAGCTGCTCTCCAGGGTCTCAGCTAGAGATCTTTTATATGATCTACCACCTGATTCTTTTAACTGGAGATTCCAAAGATTGAGCCTGGGACCTCTTGTGTGCAAAGTAGCCACTCTTCCACTCTGCTATGGTCCCCTACCCAGTATCCTTAACATCTCCTTAAACAGAGTTGTCCATTGTGGCTATGACTCTGGTTGAAAAAACAGGAAGAAGTAATAAAAAAATAAAGACTTATCCACTGCAAACGTTAGTGGAGCACGATGATTCACATGTATCATAGGGCTGGCTGCATTTTGTGCCAGTCCCGAATCAACTATTGCATTCATAACACTGAGGATGGAAATATATTGCTATGGCAACAAATTACTTTCATATTCAGATCAAGCAAAAATAGATCTCCCTCCTCCTCCTCAGTAGGAAGCACACATTCTAAAGTGCATTCAAGATTAAAGGTGATAAGCAGGAACAGCTGCGGAAACATGTTTTCCTTTCCCCCCTCTTTTGCTTTACATAGATTTCTGTTTAAATGTGAAGTGCAGGACTGACTTAATGCAGCTAAAGCTGGAAACGTCTTATTGTCACAATAAAGAAATAGGTCAGGAATAGGAAAAGGAGACAGCGGAAGTAATCTATTCTATTTGTACATTCAGTCCCGGTGCTATTTCTTTCTATGCTCCATGGGTTCAGGGGCTAAACTAATTTTTTTTAGACGCAAGGAGCATTTGCACAACAAAATTCTTTCATGTTTTCTTCTCAATTCCATATGCCAAAAAAGACGGCCAATTTTCCTTGAGGGTAATGCCTAATGTTGCAACCCTAAGCAGCATTACACCTTTCTAAGTCCATTGAAGTCACTGGATTTAGAAGGGTTTGGGATTGCGCTGCAGTTCTGCTAATAGTCCAGGGCATGGGCACAGGAAAGAATAAGCACAACCATTTGATTAGAGACAGTAGCAAATCCAGATCAGCCATGAGCTCTTGTACTTCAATTGATTAAAGGCTGGTTCACACATTTGCAAATTTATTGCATGTGCACACTGTCAAGGTATCCCAACCCAGGAACCCTTGGAAGGGGACAGGTCAAACAAGATAAAGGACAAAAAGGTTGAAGTGTGAGTCCTCACATCCCAGTGTAATATCACCAACACCCCATTTCCACTAACCAGACAGTCAGAGACCAAGGGACAAAGCCTCAGGCCCTCCTGGAACTAAAAATCAAGAAAGTCACCCTTGCAAGGCAAGATGCTTACAAAGTGAGTTTCACAAAACAATTCATCTGGTAGCTGTAGCCAACAAGGGCTAAAGAACTGGATTCAGATTGAAGCCTCCTGAAGACCTTCTCCCACCCATGGGCTCATGTCCTCTCGTGCTTGAAGCTATCAGGCCTAATGGTGTGACTGGCAGCTGCGTTACCTCCCATCTCCCTTATCTGAGCCTTCGAAGCTACAAGCAGCTTGCTATGTTTCAGAGAAAGGAACTTCCATCTTTTACTAGGCCTCAGCCTGAACCATTGTTTTGAATTTGAACAAGAAACTGCTTAAAGAGACCATGTTCTTGACACACATGACTATCAGACATTCGTCTTGCATAGATGGGCATCTTGGGTTGATGTGTACATGAAATAGCCTAGTGTAGAAGATAACCTCTCCTCCGCTGCCTCTCACTTCCTATTCTGGCAAGAGCCACTGACAGCTTTTAACAGCTAGAAGGGAATATGCCCCAAATCTGGACTAAGACCATGACCTTGTAGTGTCTTGACAAAGTGACAGGGCTCCAACATAGGTTGGAATGAAGACCACGAAGAGAATAATCAGGGGACATTTGTTGAGAGAAACCATGCATATATTCAACTATATGGCAGTGTACACCAGTGCTAACACTTGTCCCCTGTTCCAAAACACCCTCACTGTTTGTTGTTCAATCGCACAGTCGAGTCCGACTCTTCGCAACCCCATGGACCAGATCACGCCAGGCCTTTCTGTCTTCCACCATCCTCTGAAGTTTGCTCAATTTCATGTTCATTGCATCTATGACACTGTCTAACCATCTCATCCTTTGCCGTCCCCGTCTTCTTTGACCTTCAATCTTTCCCAGCATCAGGGTCTTCTCCAGTGTTTACCCTCACTGTTTACCCATATACAATGCATTTCTCACAGAGTAAAGTATTAAACAGGAGGAAAAGAGAGGAAGGACAGCATGGATGTTGGAAGGAGATATTACCTGTTCCTTTCTACAGTCACTGGGTCATATTGGGTGGGTAATAATGCTCTGGGACCCAATGCCGCAAGCAGACCTTGGACTACACACCAACCCAGAGGAGGGGGTCATTTGGCATAGGGGCAAGCAAGAATAGGCAGAGTTCCAGATAATAAACTCAAGATGGTCCCAAGCAGGGGTCCCCAACATGGTGCCCATAGACACCATGGGGCCCACCAACACCTTTCCTGGTGCCCATCAAGTGTTTTTAGAAAATGTCTGGGGCCAGGTGAGGCATTTTCTCAGCAATGCTTCTGACTGGCCAATGAAGATCCAATTGACTGGGCAGATTCAAATAACATTATTTCAGTGGCAGCTCTTCTTCCCAGCACTTAGGTTTCCTCTGTTTGTGTGGCTCCGCCTCCTCTGGTAGCCACTGTGTGGTTTGGTTGACTTCACCTTCTGTGGCAGCCGTTTTGTCGTTGTGTCAGAATTCCAGAGGTGCCCACAGGCTCAAAAAGGTTGGGGATCCCTGGTCCAGAAGTTAGAACACATGGAGGAGTACTGAGAGGATGTGAGCAAATTAGATTATCGGTTATGTTGAACACAATTCCAAGTTGGGGTGATGAAGGCAGGTATTGCTATAGGGTTTAGGAATAATAGAAACAGTGGTTTGATTTTTATGTGGTTGGAGGGAGGTAGAGATACTGTATCAGTTGAGAAGGGAGTAGGGGGAAGGCTTCCAGAACAGAAGAGGCATATTAAGGAGTTCTTAAAGTTTTTCAGAGAATCCAAGTCAGAACAAGAAAGAGTTGGGACATCATCACAATTATTGATTTCAGATTCTATGATCTCTGGAGGTCTCTTCTGCTAGGCTATTTTGAGACCAAGCACTGTGCTTTGATTGGACCAAAACCTCTTAGAACAGTATCTGTCGAGCTGTGGCAGGGGACAGGCAGGGAGTGGAAGGAAGATAAACTGGAGGAGAATGAGCTGGAGGCACCTCCTGCGAGATGACCACAGGATGGGGAGTTAACAAGGCAAAGTGGAGGGTGTGGCCTGCGGGTTGGGAAGCACAGGGCGAGTAGGTGAGGGGCAAGCCTGGAAGTGGGGGAGGGCATTAAAGGGATGGCTAGGAGGCAGTCAGGAGTGGCAAAGGAAGGAGGAGAACAGGGAGAGTCTACCCACTGGGGGTCAGCAATGCAAACTGCTCCTGGCAGCAGAGCAGGGAAGGCATAAGAATTTCAAAGCTGTAACCCAAGCCAATAAATGAGGAGTGAGCACTGGAACCTGATAAGCATCTTGCTGTTTCCTTGGGAAAGAAAGGGGCCATGGAACCATGGCCCATCCCTAGCTTGCTGGGCCACACCCACAGGAAACAAACGTAGTTGACTGATTCATGGCTGAGCTCACCGGCCATTATATTCCACAACTCAAACAAATGGAGTTCGCTCTTGCCTTTATCCTGCTCAGTGTCTCCTCCTTTATGTTACATGCACACCCTCTCTGATTGGAGTAAACCTAATTGACAGATGGGGACAACATGTCTTGATAGGATATAAACCACAATATTGGGGTGAACAGACATGTTGTCCCCATCTGTCAAGGCTAGGCTGAATTCCAACAGTAGTCTGATGCTTAAAGGTTTGGACGGAGTATTCTCATCACTAATGGAATTAAGGGCTAATTCACACATTCGTGTGCATGACATTCATGTACTTCAGCAACACCACTCTTTCTCATTCTGGGGTACAACATTAGAAGCTTCAAGGCAGGGAAGAGTCCACTCTGCAGCTGAGTCTCACAAGGTTTGGACGGAGTATTCTCATCACTAATGGAATTAAGGGCTAATTCACACATTCGTGTGCATGACATTCATGTACTTCAGCAACACCACTCTTTCTCATTCTGGGGTACAACATTAGAAGCTTCAAGGCAGGGAAGAGTCCACTCTGCAGCTGAGTCTCACACCAAAGTTGAGCCAGTTTGTCAAGGCCCAGTCCCACTCCCAACAGTTGTTCAGAATATGAAAAATTTTTCTGGGATTGGTTTTTCCTAGGCCATGAGACACAGGTCAGATACAGGGTATGGTGTAAAGTGAACTAGAGGAAACTGTGTGAGTTTAGTTCTCACTCAGTTTCTGGCTGATCTCCGTGTCTAGGGTTGGAAAGAGATTTTCTTCAGAGAAGACTGGCTAAGAGAAGAAGAGTTGAGAGAGCCAGTTTGGTGTAGTGGTTAAGTGCGCGGACTCTAATCTGGGAGAACCGGGTTTGATTCCCCACTCCTCCGCTTGCACCTGCTGATGTGACCTTGGGTCAGTCACAAGCTCTGGCACAGCTGTCCTTGAAAAAGAGCAGTTTGTGTCAGAGTTCTCTCAGCCCCACCCACCTCACAGGGTGTCTGTTGTGGGGAGGGGAAGGGAAAGGAGTTTGTAAGCCGCTCTGAGACACCTTTGGGTAGTGAAGGGCGGGATATAAATCCAATCTCTTCTTCTTCTTC
>NW_015161964.1:1141660-1152009 GCF_001447785.1 Gekko japonicus
GTCCGTCCGTCCGTCCCCCCCACCCCCCGCCTCCAAATCCCCAGTGCTGCAGCCTGATTTCAACATGATGCTGGCTGAAGCAAAAAAGCACTCTCCTCTGGGGCTTTTCATTTGCACAGCATCTTGTTTAAGCTGGGCAAAATAACTACAGTAAATGGGATAGCAGTGGGGTTTAAACAAGATGCTTCATGAATGCAGAATCCCACGAGAGAGTGAGTGCTTTGCCTGGTTTAAATCAGCTTCCTTTTATGCAGACGGCACACTGGAATGCACAGCACAGGGTCTCTCTGGGGATCCCTGATTCACAGACCCCTGTAGATGATCCAGTCAAAACACGGGAGTTCTAATTTGGGGGGAGTCCTGGGCAGAGAGTTCCTGGGGGACCCCTCCCCTCCTGCGCTCATCACCAGATCCTCTGCTGGTGTCTCCCTTCCTGCCTATCCACCTGCGTGTCACCTACCAGCCTGTGCATCCTTCCCCTGCCCCACTTGCAAGCCCATGCTCATAGCTGCCTGCACTGCCCGCAGCCCTTTCCCTAATGGTGCTGAGCAGTATGGGCAGGTGGGAGCACAGGTTGTGGGGCACGAAGAAGTGAGTGGGCAAGGGGAGGATGTGGGGTAGGGTCAGCAGCAGTGGGCCCTGCCAGAAGCCCTGGATGCTGGCAGCTGACCCGCCTCTGGGTATACTGATGCCAGCCATGAGTCAAGAGTTAAAAGTTAGGTCCAGCAAATTGAGACACTGGAATACACAGTGTAGTGGGCAATGTGGAGGTTTCCACAGAGGATCCGACAAAGAAGTCTGGGTTCGTTAGCAGGATGGAAGTTCCATGCGACATTTTTATTCAGGAAAAGTGACTTCATGATGACATGTTTCTGGGGACAGTAGACTTGAAGCAATGCAGATGCAAAAAGATAAGATATGTGGCAGCAAAGAATAAAAATAACAGAGAGCAAGGGTGCAGTATAAAAACATACAAGAAATATGGATAGATTCTAACATCTGGATTATGAAAAATCCAAAAGGCTAGTTCACACATGTATTTCCCTCACTTAATGATTGCAACTGTGGATGATGACTTACATGTCTGAACATAACAAATACAACTTCATCACATAGTCTTAGGTCTCTTTGCGTAGAGAATCAGTTCCCATATTCAGATACCAGTCATCCAGGGTTCAGAAATCAAGTGGTGCAGCTGCATGTATGAATCAGACCTCAAATATGTGTGAGCTCTCTTAATGGATTAAAAATTAATGGAGAGTGTGATGGGTTGAGAGGCAGAGGAGCAAGAGATGCTGCAACAGCTACGATAATAGGAAGGGACCCTGTCATCTCTGTGGCTGGGAGGAAGGGGAGGAAGTGCCCTTTCTGGATAGAAAGCATCCTTTCTCAACTGAGAGGGAAACAGGCCAGTCCTTTGATGGTTTAACACTTCTTGGTCCAGGTCCAGTGGGCTTGAGCCCCAAGACCTGGCCCCCAGTTTGACTGAAGTCCCTGGAGCACATGTGGGTCAGCGGCTGAAAAAGTGAGCTGCCCCTTGGTCTGTATGTGGTGGTTGGAGGACCGTTGTTGGGAGCTGGGATTCTGGCATGCGCCAGGTGAGCTCTCTCTCCTATGCATTTGCCATTAACGATGACAGAGGGTGATGATGCTAAAGAGGATTGCAGATGCACCAGGGATGGGGGCATCTTGCAACTAATGAAGACCAGATATACCATGGACTGTAAGTACCTAGTTAGTGACTGTCCTTTTGCTTATTTTGCTTAGTGTACCTAAATATGTCCTTGTAGTACCCTGAGTTTGTGTCTGGTAGAAATAAAATTGGTTAATTTGAGAGAGTGTGCACAAGGGAGGGAAGGTAGTTGTGAAATCTAGTCCACCAGCATCATAAAGAACATATATATCCTAGAGGATGAACAAAACAAAGTTAATCTTCCTGACTGGAGGTGATGTTTGAAAGTGTAGAATCCAGGCAGGCCTGAGCTCTCAGGTGAGGTTTTATTCTCTCATGTCTAACAGTGGAACAACCACAAAATACCCGCCAAACTGCTTTATGGTATCCCAATTTGGGTCTCGGCTTGTAATGAAGCTGTAGAACGTGTTCAATCTAAGTTCCTGAAGAAAATCTTGGGGCTACCAGCTTGCGTACCATATGCAGCTATGTGCCTGGAGACAACCCAAAGACGGTTAATTACGATGGCATGGACCATAACCTTCAAATTTTGGCTGCGCCTTCATTTTAGATGTGGCCCAAACAGTCTTGTGGTGCACATGTTAACTGAATCCCATCTATCGACTTGGTTGATTAATATAGAGAAAAAAATTTCTATAATCGGCTTTAGTTTTGATGACTTGGTACTTTTGTCTGAGCAGAAGGCTTTTGCCTTACTCAAACAAAGACTCCTTGATATAGAGGTGCAAGATCTGAGAAGACTGGCGCACAGACATTGCTCTCCCATGAGTATGGGACTTTCTTTTAGCCACATTTCCTCAGGATACCTGGCAAAACTGATTCAGCCCCATCTTCGTAGGGCTTTCATGCTAGCACGGTTCGACGTCCTTCCCTCAGCTGTTCTATCGGGAAGGTTCAAGAAAATTCCCTATAAAGATAGATTGTGCCCCTGTGGGATGGGGGAAATTGAATCCATTGGACATGTGCTATTGCACTGTAAATTACACTATGACATCCGTGTTGTTTATATTGAACCTGTGTTGCACCCCCTTTTGGGCCAATCTGATGAGCATAAAATTAGTTCTTCATTGTCTTCGCATAATATAGAAATTCTGGAACCTGTAGCAAAATTTTTTTATGAGGTAACTAGGAGGAGAGGCTCATCTTAAGGCAATTCGGAATGTGATACCCCTCCAGCCTATCTTGAGGCTCTGCTGCATGTGTATTTGATATTTTATGCCAATAAAGGTATTGTATTTGTATTTGTATTTGTTTGTAAATCAGTTTGGCCACATCTTTTCTGCATTGATTTCTAGAGGAAGAAAAAAGATCCTCCACCTTAAGATTTACAAGAGAAAAAGCTGGAGCCAGTGAGCCTTATAAAAGTCCCTGGGGGTTAGGCTTACCAAGCTACCCTCAGTGGCCTAAAAAAATAGATGAAACCAAAAATTAAAGGCATGTACCCAGGGACAGGCTTCTATAGAGCTAAAACCAAATTCATAATGAAGGCCCAGTGATGAAATGCACCCAGGGAGGCCTCTGATTGCCCAAAGGAATGAGGACTTTGTTTATTGAATCATCTACAGCAGAAATCCATATAGGGACACAATGAAAAACTTGTGAAATCACCATTTAACTAAGAACTTTAATAGCAGTTTGAATATAATGTGCCCCATTAAAAAAACAGAAACACCATAGATTTCTGAGTGACCAATAGTTTATGCCATCTCCAGGATAAGGTAGAATGAAATAAAACACCCAAATACTTAAAAGAGGAAACCTGTTCTATCCATTAACTATCCATTAACTATCCATGGCCCCGGTCACACGGCAAAGTTGCCGCGGAAGAGGCACGGATGGTGGGCGGATTATCTGGGCGTGATCACACCCCGACATTTGGGAAGTGGAGCAGACCGGTGGCTTACCGCCGACAATGCGCCTTAAAAAACTAGTACCTCCAAGGTACTAGTAAACGTTTGCCACGGGCTGCCTCCAGATGCCCGTGGTGTGATCGCGCCAGCGCGCAGCATTCCCCTCCAGTCCCTCGTTTACCCGCCGGTGCCAAGAGAAGGACCCGTGGTGTGCTGCCGGCACGTCTGATCACGTAATCGCGCATCAAACTGCGCCAGGGCAATTAGCCATGCCTCCCCCCACCATATCCGGCCTGTGTGACTGGAACTCATGACTCTCTACTGGCCAAAGAGCAAAGTACAAACTTAACAATTTTAGTTTTAGTAAATTCCTCATGCATACAATAAGTATGGAACTTTTTCAAAGTCCGAAGAAGACTAACACAGATTCAGGAAAGTAAAACTGAGTCATCTGCATCACTTAAAAGAGGGATATCCAGTAATTTAGGCAAACACATAAAAGGATCAGTTAAAAAATGGCCAATCAGACAAATACAAACTAAATAAAGATGGTGCTAAAAGGCACTCCTGGTGAACCTCCTGGACGATAGGGAAGGAAATAGTGAAGTGACCATCACGATTACACCACACTTGCGCAGTAGAATCAGTATAGAGATTCTTAATTAACCACAACAATCTCCTGGTTTGCTTCAATTTAGCTCATAGATGGGTTTTAGATTTGATTTAATTTAAATTAGGAATCTCTGCTCTTGCACATTATTGAGTATTGTTTCCGGCACTTTAGGAAAATTGATAATTGACTGTTTGATTGTTTTATGTATGTTTTTCACTGTATTTATATATGTGTTTTTATGTAAGCTGCCCTAAGCCTGCCTTGGCAGGGAGGGCAGGGTATAAATCGAACTAATAAACAAATAAATAATAAATAGATATGGAATCGAATGCATAGGAAAGATCTATATGGCTGCATATAAAAAGCCCTTCCTAAAAATGCACCAGATTCTGCTGGGCACTCTGTGATTGCATTTGTACTGCTGGACACTCTGTGCATTGCTCTGGTTCTGCTGGGCTTGCAAAAATGCCCCCCTTCGGTTTCTACTGCAGAGATTCTCTGGTTTGCCCTTACTCCTGATGGTTTTGCACTGCCAAAGTGGCACTGGTTCTGCTGGGCACATTGCATTGGTTCTACTGGGCTTGCAAAAATGCCCCCCACCATCAGTAGAGATTCCCTGGGACTTTGGTTCTGTTCTGCTGGACTTCTATTGCCCTTGCTTCTTCTTAGAGGCACCAGCAGCTATGCTGCAAATTTGGTGACTCTGCCTCAAAAAACAGCCTCCCAGACCCCTGGATACCTATGGATAAATTCCCCATTGAGTATAATGGTCCCCATAGGGCATAATGGACCCCCCCCCAAAAAAAAGGGATTCCTGAAAAATCCCGAATCCGAATAACATTTGGGAATATTAGAAAATACCAATATTTTTCAGGTTCAATATACCTGAACCTGGGGGGGAAACTAATACTTTTTCACACCCCTGTTAACCATCACCTTGTGGCCCAGCCAGCTCACTGCTCCTCATCTCTACTTATTTACAGCTTGCTGCAAGGGCTGTCTCCCCCCACCTGGGTATTTCTTCCAGGTCCTTAAGCTCCAACCCTGCACCCTTCCTGTAGGATTAAGCCAGGGGCAGCCCTTTTGCCTTGGTCAGGCATTGCAAAGTCCCTCCTGATTACCAGCTCCTGATGCTTCAGCCCTGATTCCTTCCTGTCCGCAAAGCCATCCAGATCACCTACACACAACCTTCAATCAGCTGCCCCCTTATTGCCTTTCAGCTGGGGTCTTTTATCCCTCTTCACTTGACTACTCCTAGTTCCTATTTCCTGCCCCTACTCTCAAGCAGGCCCTTCCTTTCAAGGACGCTTTTACCTGAGAGGCGTCCTGTTGTCCTGCTCTTCCTCCCTGCACCTCCTTTACACCAGAGGAGTCCTTTGCTCCACAGTGAGCTAGTACTTAGTAGGCATCCCTTGCTGTTGCTGCCCACCTGGCTCTCCTCCCAGCTCTGCCACTGGCCTACTGGCTGCCCTCATTAGGGCTATGCCCCCATTCTGCCCTTTCTCCTCCAGAGGTAAGGAGCTATGGGCTGTGACATGCTCCATACCACTAAACAGGATTCAGAGTGTCAAATCCTGAATGTCCAACTGTTTCAGGAAATGAGAATTAAGGCAATTCACTTTCAGAATAATAATGACTTCTGTCTCTTTACATTTTACAGAGAGGTGCTCTGTGGTACATTATTCTGTAATTTATTCAGCTCCAAGGAGCAGGGCCCTGTTGCAACCCCATATCCTTTATTGATATTCTGTAGCTTTCACAAAGGCAAAGGATGCTTCTAATGTTTTGCATGAGTAACCAGAAGATATTATATCATCAGGAGATGAGAGTATTTACAGTCCAGATATGCAGTATCACAGACACAGGATGTTTTCTTGTCAGATCATGTTTGGTGTCAATGAACTTGCTGTTATCACTGAATCAGAATGGGGTGCTCTTTTCTTGAAAGGTGCACAAATCCACCCAGTCACAACAAGGGGGTCCTTTAAAAAATGAAACACAAGGATGAAGGGAGACAAATTCTGCCCCACCCCTGACTCGATGTCCTGTACACTTGGCTGTTCATAGCATTTTTTCCCTATCAGCCTACTTTGCAAGTGAGAATTTTACTGTGCAAGCTATACAGAGTTAGTTCTATCTAAGCTAACGGATATCAGTAGGCTTGCAGAAGAGCAACTCTGCATAAGGTTTCACTACCTACAGTCAGAAATGTTAAATTTCCAGAAATTATGAAACCATGGGGAAAAGCCTGAGGTGTGTCCCCCCCAAAAAATGAAAAGAATGCAGGGGGGATTAAAATACATGCCATGCTTACTTTCCTACCAAACCTAAACTACTTTTACTGATTTAACAACATAAAATGTATCATTTGTAACTTAGTTAGCATATATATTGTACTATCTGGCATATTTATGAAAACCATAATTGTTTCCCTTTTCTATGAGAAAAAGTATACCTAATACTTAAGGGAAAAGTTGCAAGCTGCTGCACCAGCAGCCAGTTTGGTGTAGTGGTTAAGTGTGCGGACTCTAATCTGGGAGAACCGGGTTTGATTCCCCACTCCTCCACTTGCACCTGCTGATGTGACCTTGGGTCAGTCACAAGCTCTGGCACAGCTGTCCTTGAAAAAGCAGTTTGTGTCAGAGTTCTCTCAGCCCCACCCACCTCACAGGGTGTCTGTTGTGGGGAGGGGAAGGGAAAGGAGTTTGTAAGCCTCTCTGAGACTCCAAGTGAAGGGCGGGGTATAAATCCAATCTCCTCCTCCTCCTCCTCCTCCTTCTTCTTCTTCTTCGCTACCACAGCACATGTATCTTTAATTTTTGCCATCTGAAAGAAAAAAATAAAAGTAGAAGATAGGAAAAAAACCGTCTGTAGTATGCAAAAGAACATGTATTATTTGGATGGAAACTCTCCCATACATTCACAATAGGTGGGACTACCACTTTTAATGACCCTTGCTGACTCAGTTAAGAGCCTTGGGGTTATCCTGGACCTTCAAGATAACTCAGGGCATGGCCGATACTCTCCTCCACACTCTGATTAACCCACAGTCCCAGACCACCTCCTGGAGGAGACCTCCTCCATCTGCAGCTCCACCCCACTTAGACACATACTGTGCCAGGGAAGTTCTCAGACTTTGCTGTGACTAGCAGTTCAACACAGTCTAGGTTGCGTCACAACTGTGTCTCTGTCTGCTTGGCTCTGACTACATGACAGGCAATGCTCCCTCTAAGCTGTGGAGTCTTGTGAGCAAAAATTCTACTTTGTGAGCTACTGGCATTAAAGTGGTAAGAGAGCGATTTGGTAGCTGCATAAATTAGTTTTCCCTGGAGCCATCCTTCCTGAGCTAAGACAAAAATGTGTGAGCTGGAGGTGAAAAAACAGTGAGCTTGCTCACACTAACTCAGCTTGGAGGGAACACTGATGACAGGTGCTCCATGCTCCTCTCACCCCACTCCCTCCTCATCCCGTCTGTGACTCACCCTGAGGGCTGCCCAATTACACACCCAAGACGGAAGGCTCTGAGCCAGGGATGCCCATGCTTGGGTGGCTGTGGATGGTTATGCAGGTGCCCCAACCCTCTCCCCACTCGCCTCACTGGCCGCTGTGTATAGGGGGGATGGGCCAGTGGGTGGTCTGGGTGAATGAACCATCACGGTGCTTAGAGTGTCAGGCTAGAATCTGGGAGCTTCAGCATCAAATTCCCACTGGTGCCACGGAAGCTAGCTGAGTGGCCTTGGGCCAGTTACACAGGCTCAGCCTAAACTACCTGACAGGGTTGTTGTTGTGAGGATAAAATGGAGGAGAGGAGAATGATGTAAGCCACCTTGGGTGCCCCCTGAGAAGAAATTGGGATATGAATAGAGTAAATCAATGAAGTAAATAAATGTGTGCCTGCTCTAGGAACAGAGGAAGACATCTGGACAGATATTGCTGAAGGTTCCTCTAGACCCCTGCCCTTGCCCTGCCTTACAATGGAAGCAAATGAAGCACTTCCCCTGCCTGTGTAGCTTAATATGCACACAGCCCTAGCATCAGGAATAGCTGAGGCAAACAGGACCTGTGACTTCACAGAATCGGAAAGCTTTCTCCAGGCTAGCAGGATGATGAAGTGATTGACAGGAAGTGAAAACATTGAGCACAAAATGCCAATCAGGAGGATAATGATCGGCAGTAACTCTTCCGTGCAGCTCTGAGCAACTCTCTCCCCTTGCAGCACCAGCACCTCCCACAGCCTGAGAAAACAAAAGAAGACAATGAATAAGGCGCCAAAATAAACATCAGATCAGGAAGGCTCCTGACAACTTCCAAATGTTGAAAATGGTTTTTGTTGAATTGCTAATTACTGATGTTTATAAATAGGAACCAGTACAAACATGGTCTTCATCAGTAAATTACCAACTGCATATCCCTTACTACAGAATGCACAAATGCTTGTGGACAGATGTGGCTAACTGGAAGAGGACTTGGTATGCTGAAAATGTCAGGCTCGGTCACCAATGTTTCCAGTTAAAATATTACAGGTAGTAGTAAGTAGTATTAGGGGATGTGGAATGGTATAGTATAGTCTGATCTTGTCAGATGTCGGAAGCTAAGCAGGGTCAGTACTTGGATGGGAGACCAAGGAAGATCTGCAGAGGAAGGCCATGGCAAACGCCCTCCGCTTCTCACTTTCCTTGAAAGCCCTTTGCTCAGGATGCCGTAAGTCATCTAAATAGGGTTGCCAGGTCTTACCTGGCTGCCGGTGGGGGGGTCCTGGTGCTGGTCCTGGAGTTCTTTGGTGTGATGACATCACCCAGAAGTGACATCATCACTCAGGGCACATTGCAGGGGATGCTCTATCCCCCCTGCAACTTGGCTGGTGCAATGACCTCACCTCCGGGTGATGTCATTGCACTGGGCACATCAGCGCACACAAGGCTCTTTGGGGGTAGGGTTCCCCCACTAGCCAGATCAGGGCTGGCAGATCAGGGGCTGCAAAAGTGAGTAAACCCCTGCCCCTGTTGGGGGAATGGGAACTCTACATCTGCAACTTGATGACACTTCACACACAAAAGTGTGTGAAAACTTGATGACACTTCACACACAAAAGTGATAGCAGTTAGTTAGTAGGAAACAGTCTCCCTGCCTGAGAACTTGGAGAGCTGTAACCAATCAGAGCACATACTATTGAGCTAGAGGGACAGCATGGTGTAGTGGTTAGAGTGTCAGATAGGATCTGAGCCATGGTAGAGACAAGCTTCTACCATAGAAGCTTGCTGGATGACCTTAGGCCAGTCATACACTCTCAGCTTAACCTACTTCATGGAGTTGTTATGAGAATAAAATGGAGGAGAGGAGAAAGATGGCAACCACTTTGAGTCTCAATTGGGCAGGAAAGTGGAATATAAATGGGATAAAACTTATAGTCTGATTTAGTAGCAATAAAGGGCTTCCTGAAATCAGTCCTAAATCCAGTTGCACAGGTGCCCCCTAACTGCTTATGGTGTGTGAAATCTCTATTTTTGCTATTCTCTTCAGAATTGCAAACCATGAATGTGTGTGTGTGATGTGAATAGTTATATGCATTAAAACAAGGCCTGTCTGTATACTACCCTTTAGAAATGCAGTCTGCACCAAGGAAACACAAACTCTGCTGTAAGAAACATGTAGCATCTAATGTATTGATTTGTGTACATGTAGTATCTAATGTATTGACATGGTTCATCTGACATGTTTCAAAATCTCAACATTTTTGAAGGGAGTAGGGAAATGGAGACAGTAAGGCAAATGGGCAAGGAATAGGAGCCATATGTAGGGAGGTGAGTTGCATGCTGAACTCACCTTTGCACCTTTGCACCAACAGAAATGCACATATTGAACTGTGTCCCACCTTTCTTTCATCATCCAAGCATTGACCAGACCCAGGCCTGTCTAGCTTCAGCTGAATCATGTTCTCTACAGTCATACCCTGGAGAAGGCTGCCTACAGATAACACACACATAAAAAATCTCAGTGCCTACATTAACTACCAAGGCATGAATCTGGGCAAGTAGACTCTGGTCCAAGAAAGCTTATGCTTATAGCACACTGCAGAATTAATAAACATGTCCCTATAGAACAAGCAGGATTTAGAGTCCATCGTAGTTGTGAAGACCAAGTCCTTAGCTTAACAATTTTCACTAAGGCAAGGTATCAGAAGTGTCTTAAGACA
>NW_015161965.1:0-44848 GCF_001447785.1 Gekko japonicus
TGCTTGCATCCTCACAAATTAGTCATCATCCAGCCTGCTCAGGTGCCACCCTATCTCTTACTGTGAGTGTGGCTGTTTTGAACTGGTATCGAGTTTCTTTCTTTTTTAAAAAAATCTCCAGTGAAGTCTATTGTTTTATTTATACTGCTTGAGAGCCACTTTCTGTATCTCAGCAGATGGAGGGGACATGGGGTGAAGCCCTTGAAGAACTCTCTTTTGGGGATTACAGATGTTAGGGATATCTTTTCTGGGTTTTGTATGTTTGGCTTTTCTGCCATTAGTGTCCATGGTGTGAAATTGTGTGGTCTTTGCCTTGTGGGACTTCACATTGATGTTTGTTTGGGAACTAAGCTGAGCGTGACATGTAATTCCGTTTCAAAAACAGCTGTGGTGAGCAATATAGGTGGGACCATGGTGCTGGGGAAGGGTAGCATAATTCTTTCCCTTCTGCCATTTCCCCCTCTTTGAAATGCTCCCTCCTCAGTTGCTTTAAGGCCTGAGTAGAGAAAAAAAAAAGACAGGTACCCATACTGTGCTGGTCTTCCTTCCCTTTCAAGGCTGAAGTTACCTCATGGGGCATTTTCAGTTGAAGGAAGTGTCAAGCGCCACCTATGGAGAAAAGGCCTTGAACCGTATCAACCATTTTGTGGCTATTTCTGCAGCTCAATTACATGGGTCAGTATCTGATTACCAGTCCCAAGAGTCATGTGCAATTTGATCTATGTAAGTGGATTTAATTCATCTTTATGCAGAGGCCAACTGCTGTCACAATGTCTGTCCGATACCATGCCCATTCTCAGCCTACTTGAGAGCCATATAAATAGGGTTGCCAGCTCCGAGTTGGGAAATACCTGGAGATTTTGGGGGTGAGACCTGAGGAGAGCAGGTTTTGGGGAGAGATATAATGCCATAGACTCCATTTCCCACAGAGGCCATTTTCTCCAGGTGAACTGATCTTTGTCTCCTGGAGATCAGTTGTAATAGTGGGAGATCTCCAGCCACCATCTGGAGGTTGGCAACCTTACAATACAATGTATTATATGGTTCAGATGCACTAAGTCCCTTGATCTGATGTAGGGTGGAGGATTTCCTCTAACATTGATGCTTGGTAGAGATTGCTACTTTTGTTCAGGTACAGGCTGCTTCTGTTGCTATCCAATATATCTGACAGAGAACACAGCAAATGGGGTTGAGGCATTAGTATTTATTTGGAGATGACTCTTTGCGGAGGTGATTTTTGTTGTAGAATAAGAATGTTCCTGTTTTGGAGAATAACGAAATGCTAGATGGATGCAACTGTGGCAGATAGATAATCCTTTTTTAGATCATGGCAGAACATTAGGCTGCTCAGCCTGGATATCAGATCTCTGTCTCCTTCCCCTTCACAAGGATAGCATTTACGGTAGTCAGTGAAACATGTTACACTGATGTCAAAAACCTGATAAACTAATCCTGTTTCCTCCGGAGCTAACCATTGGTGTTTTATTGTTGTTGTTAGTGAGAAAACTCTGGGCAGAAATTCTCTTGTAACCCCAGTGACTCAAAAAATTAATACAGACTGCGGTCACACGTGCGGGATAAACTGGGGGGGACGGACTATTCCCTCCAAAGGAATTTGACCCGCAGTTGCGTGATCACACAGTCCTTTGAATCTGCGGGGGCAGACTACCACTGTGTGATTAGACACAACCGCAGATGAGTCAGGGTTGTTGGGGTTTTTTGCCATTTGTTTCTGATTCGCTTAAATGGGGAATCGATGAATTGCATCTCAGCACTGAGGGTTCCCTATGGAGTGTCCAACGATGTGCATACTGAGAAGGGGGGAAAAACAACAGCATGGAGTCGGGAAGGCCTGATCAGACCAGACTACAGAACCAGATGATAAATGGAATGGAGTACCACCGAGTTCCCAATAAACTTTTATGATTACCTTAGGAATCGATGAAAGCTAGGGCCTAAATATGGTTTGTTTATTATTTATTTCAAATATGACAACCAATATTTTAGCTTTTACTAGGGTGGCCAATTGCCCACTGAAATTTGGGAGAACTACTACTTCCACTTTCCTTTGCCTGCCCTCACCCTGGTGAGCATTGGTGGAGGGACAGAGGAACTACAACGGCATCCCATGAAAGTGTAGAGAATAATCACAAGGATGGGCACAGTAATAAGACCAGCAAAAAAAGGGGGGGGGGACTGTGACAATTTAGCGTTTAATGATATATTCATAAATCATAATATACAATGACAAAAAATGAACAATATATATAGTGAATATAGAAGGTGGTCTCCGGAATGGTGTGTCATTTCGACAACAATCTTCTTCTGAACAAGGATGTGTACCTTATCAAATACAACAATACAAATCTTATTTTAAAAACTATAACAATGTACATGTATATAATAAGAATAAGAATAAAAATAGTAAGAAACCTTACATAAACTGTCTTTTAACAATTCATTTCTCTTGGTGACGTATTGAAAATATCACTGCTATGACAAAAAATGAACAATATTATATAGTGAATATAGAAGGTGGTCTCCGGAATGGTGTGCCGTTTCGACATCAATCTTCTTCTGAACAAGGATGTGTACCTTATCAAATACAACAATACAAATCTTATTTAAAAAACTATAACAATGTACATGTATATAATAAGAATAAGAATAAAAATAGTAAGAAACCTTACATAAACTGTCTTTTAACAATTCATTTCTCTTGGTGACGTATTGAAAATATCACTGCTGATTCTAAAAAGTACAACAATAACTGTTAAAATACACTTGCATTGTTATTCATTAATAATTACATTACTCCAGATACATAAATGTTAATATTTTAAATGATTGTAAAAAACACTCACCACTTCATCATAAAGCTATGCTTACAGCTAGGTTCTTCAATGGACTATAGTTGCTGAATGCCTTACCAGGTGGGTTCTATGTAGGCATTATATCCTGCTAGTTTGTTTTTTCACACCATCATCACATTGCAGGACACTCTAGGATTTAACCGGAAATGGCATTGTGGCATTTCCGGATGCTGTTTTGGTGACTCTCCGTCCCCCACTCTCCTGGGGATTGCTAGTCAAGGGTTGGCGAACCTATCTTATACATACATAAAAGATAGCTAACAAAAAGTTTAAAACAAGGATAACAATTACAGACTTGGATCCACTGGAGTGTTTCCAAGGATGG
The DNA here is from genome assembly GCF_001447785.1 of Gekko japonicus. Lineage (NCBI taxonomy): Eukaryota > Metazoa > Chordata > Lepidosauria > Squamata > Gekkonidae > Gekko > Gekko japonicus. The sequence continues at coordinate 3,199 of NW_015161965.1, forward strand.
AAGGACTTCTGAGTGCAAAACCAGGGACCCCCCAGGAGCAGCATGGAGGATATGCTGGCCTGCAGAGGGAAGGGGAAGTTGAGAAAGTTATGCTTTGGTGGCAGAAATCCTTCCATCTTGGATCTGAATCACAACCTAAAAAAATCCCAGAATAAAATAGATTTTATTTAGATTTATAACTCACTTTTCCATCATCCAAATTATTTACAAGGCAGTTCACAGTATGAAACTGAAAATTATGAAAAGATAAACTAATGTTTAAACACCTAAAAAATCTAAAACAGCTGCCAAGAGTAGAATAATAGCATCCCAGAGACCTAATTATATTTCAAAAAGTAGCAAAGATAATATGATAAAAAGCAACAGTCAAAAAACCATTCATTAGCAACAGAATCTACAAAACAAAACAACTTTGAGGAATTTAGCTGTTGTAGATTTTCCAGGTTGAATGGCCATGGTCTTGCCATTGTAGGACTTGACATCCTCAAAGGTATAACACAGAAAGATGGAGCATTCTCTGTGTCAAAGTGAGAAGAAAAATGGTAGGCAGGTAATTTATATCTACTCAGCAAGGTGGAGTAGGGCTGAGTCATTATCTTGTAGTAGTTCCTCATCTTAACACAGAGAGTACTCCATCTTTCTCTGTTATACCTCTAAGGATGCCAGTCACACCTACTGGTGAAACATCAGGTCCTACAATGCCAAGACCATGGCCATACAACCCGGAAAATCTACAACAGCTAATGAACTCTGGCCGTGAAAGCCTTCGACAACTTTGAGGAATAATAATACTAAACTGACCTCTGGAATAAAATTGTTTTCACAAGTTTCCAGAAGACCAAAATGAAGCTGTGGCTCAAAAAGCCCTGTCCTGTGTGCTTGCCAATCACATGGAGGAGGGCACTGGTAGTCTTAGATAAACTAACAAAGCCAAAACATATAGGCCATAGTGAAGTACACCCATTCAAACAACAGCATCGAGCAACATGAACTGGAATCAATATATGTTTAACTAGGGAATCTAAGTGCTCTTCTGAAGAGCATCACTTTAGGCAGAATATCATGTTGAAAGTTCTGGTCTTTTACTATTGTTAACTCCATGAGTGATATGAACTTTGAACCAAATGCTTGGGAGACATGAACCAACAGACTCTAGGGAAATTTAGGATTAATTTACTGGGAATGAATGTTAGAATTATGTAGTTCCTTCCTTTCTTTTCAATACCAGTTAGTTCTGCAAACCAGATTTAGGAAGTCCCATGGAAAGAATTTGTCCCCATTATACAAACCCTAAATGTTCCTTATTCAGAATGTGAGAGAAATATGAATGCTTGGCAGCAATGTATGCTTCTGTGTACTTCCTGTGCATACACACGACCACATTATCACCTCTCTCAGTGATACCTCCATCTGTCCATCATGTATATGCATACAGGACCCAGTCATATAATAGGCCTTTTAAGTCATGGGATGATCCCAGCAACTGGATACACATGCAGGAAAGCTTTGTGAATGGTTCAGATGTGAACTGCTGAATGGCTATTGCTCCCTAATGAATGACCTATTCATTCAATCACTGGCATCATTGTGAGACTCATCCTGTGCTTCACAATATAATCCTTATCAATAACAATACATTCTCCCTTGTTCCTTTCCTTCATTCTCTCTCTCCCCCCCCCCTTTAATGCCAGCCATGACAAGTCAGACCAATGAGCAGAAAATGTAGGGAAGATTTAAATTATTTTGGGGTGGTTTTCTCTACTTAAATGAACACTTGGGCACCTGGCACTTAAAATCCCATTTAAATTAATTAATAAAGTAACTTTAAGCAACATGGACTTATATTTAGGTTTTTGTCATGTCTACTCCACTTATTATAGCCCCCCCCTTCAGTATATAACATCTGACTGTGGCCCTGTAGAACTACAATTATTGGAAATTTTTCAACTTTAATCTTCAGCATGAACAGGGGAAAGAAGCCATCGGAGAGACTCATATCTATACAGGGAAATTTAGATTCTCTCCAATACTAAGCAGTTTGTGTACAATTATGGCATAAAGGAAAAGATGAGTGCCTCAAATGTGGTTCTTTCTGAATTTGGATGTTAATAAGAAACAGCTAGTATAAAACAGCAGTGATCTATTGCAGAGTTCAGAAAAGGTGAGTCTTGAAATGAGGTGCCTGGAACAGATGCAACCCATTAAATGAAAGCTGTGATAATTCCATTACTTTCAACTGAGCTAACTCTACTTAATTTGAAGAAAAACAACACTGAACAACAATGACAAAAAACTAGGATGGGATTTTAAAAAATCTTCTCTGGAATAACATTTAGTGAGAAAAGGACTGGGAAAGTGTTATGTATTAGGTCTAGAACATTCCAGGACTATCTACCAGAGACGGGTTGAGCTGAGACCTCTAGAACAATAGCCCACCAGGACTCTGGAAGTGACCAATAAGAAACTAATGTTATGTAAATAGCCTATCCTTGGGAGTTGGGTGTGTTTGAGTGTGGTTGTTTGCATGCTATTTAGACAGGGCTGTTGCCCTGGAGTCTTAGTCTTGTTCCTGAAATCACTAAATAATGGCCCCGGTCACACAGAGCATTTGCCCCGCTGAAGGCATGGTACTTCAGCGGATTTTCCGGGTGCAATCTCACCGGAACATCTGGGAGGTGTAGCACTTCCGTGACCAACCCGCGGCAAGCCACCGAAGCCGCACAGTTAAAAGCTACCAGGATCGACCTACCAGCAAATGGTTTGCCACGGCTGCCTCCAGACTCCTGTGGTGTGATCGCGTTGACGTCCTCTTTGCTGCACACGCTGATGGTGGAAGCCCCGGTGTGCCACCATCAAGTCTGATCGCCTAATCGCGCATCAGATTGCGACGGCGCAAAGAGCCACACCTCCCCCCCACACGTTTTCTGGCCCGTGTGACTGGGGCCAATGTAGAGCTGTTCACTACAATGTATCTCAAACCCAGTATTTAATAGAAAGCTACAAGATTGGCTGTAATTAGACATGCAGCGCTGAGTTATGAAGGCACATTAGATAGGAAAAAAATAGGGGAAAACATTCTTTTACATAGTTAAATGGTTGCATAAACACCTTCTGTTATTCTTGCGTCATCTCAACCACAAGCTGCTAGGACAGGCAAATGGGAGACATTAGTCTGGTAATCTTCAGGTTACATTACTGCAATGCTTTATTCTATCTTTAAACATAGTTTGAAAACTCCCCCTGGTTCAGTCCACATAAGCATCTCACTAGTGTTTAAACCAGTTGGTTTCCAGGCACAGTTCTAAGTTGCTGATTTTGATTTACAAATTTAGAGAAACTTCTTCCATATAAAACTACCCAGTAGCCAAGGGCTCATCCCCCATAATGGTTTCTTCTGTGGTCAATTTAAAGGATTATTCTTCCATAGGTTTTGTCTGCCAGTCTTGCTCCACTGAGGAAGAAATGGTGTGGGAAGAAAGGGAAATGTTAATCCTTTCTTCACCTACTGGAAAAAAGCCACCACCCTCTCCAGCTGCTCTCTCTCGCTCCCCCCCCCCCCCCCACCCCCCGGAAGTTTATAGATACTCATATTTTTCCTCAGTGGGGAAGCAGCATGGAAGTAACCTCTGCCAACATAAAAAATGGAATGGGAGAAATAGAGGAAAGTTTTCCTGTTTCTCTTTGATAAAAAAGTAATTTGCAAATGAAAATACATTTAAAGTAAGCAGAAAAGAAACCATAATGTATAACTCCACCCTCTTATTTGCTTCAGGGACTCTTTCTGGGTGCTTACCACCAGAGATAAGTCAAGTAGAGGCAAGTAGGAGATGGCCTTTTAATCCTATTTGTGGAAAGTCCTCTCTGGACAAATTGGTGAGGCACTAGTATACCATTTAGGTGCTTATTTAGGACTGCCTTATTCCTAGATCTTTTGTCGTTTCTGATGTGTTTATAGTTTCAGATGCTCTCTACTACCTTTGTCTGTTCTTTTCTGACCTGTTATTATGCTGCATGCCTTCTGCCTTGTGTTTTATACCTTGCCTCTAATGATGTGGGTTTTAACAGTTTTTCTAAATCTATTATTCTAATCTTGCTGATTTTTATTTGTGAGCTGTTTTGAAACATCATATAAATATGTAAAATACATTCTAATAAAGGCTAATGGTAGAAGGAAACCTAGAATTGAAATCCATTCCATTTCAGAGATTCTTTACTTCTGTTACTTATGCATTGCTTTGCTTATTTCTGCTTCTTTTAGTTTGTGACATTCTATTCAATGGTGGTTCATCCTGCCCAAAGGTCTATTCAGGGATAATCAGAAGGCTTTGGTTTGCAGATTAGTAATAAATCAGTGAAAAAGGCAAGAGTTCTGTAGACCTTCAGAGAATAATCTTCTATTGCCAAATGCCAAACCACCTTGCAAAGTTCAATGGTCTCTTCACTGCATAAAATAATAAAGGCAACCATGCTCAGGTTACATATGCTTATGAACTTCAGTTATCAGTAAATGGGTTTGTCCAATGAGCTGTTGCTAGGGATGATTCTAAATCCTTCCCTAAGAGGAATTCTTCCTTGAATATGCCATTCTGATCTGCCCACACTGAAGAACAGAACTGCATATGTCATTTGGGCCTGAAATTTGCTGTGGGTAATCAGAGTTGCATGGAGTGAAACACTTGATGAAGCAAAGTTATGGAACAAGAACAGAACAGAATGAGTATTGGACCTTAGCTATTAATAGCTGCACTGGTGTCTGAATTGCAGCATCGGTATTTATAAAACTAGGAATAATGTTTGTCTTAGCTACTCTGTGATTATCACCCTATTATTGTATACTGTGTTCTAAAAACTTGCCTCTTGGGGTCAATACCGATATACTATTTGTCATGTGTGGCTGTGATCTGCGGATACCTAAATCTGCAGATCAGGGCCACACAGAGGCTAGAGAGATTTTTATGCACACTTGGTGGTAGAGCCTTGGGCCTGCTGGCAGGCCTGGCCGTGGTGGCAATGGTACCTAGGAGCCACTCTGAGCCCAGCTGTGGCAGTGATGATGCCCAGCAGCTGCTTGAAGCCCAGCCATGGTGGTGGTAGAGCCTGGCAGCCACTCCATGCCTGGCCATGGCAGCAGAGCCTGGCAGCCTCTCTGGCCTTGGAGCGGTTCCCAGACACCACCACCGCTGTGGCTGGGCTCCCAGGGAGTTGTGTGGATGATGATGGGTGTAGTGGCATTCCCCCCTTGAGCTTCATGCCCCCCCCACTTGTTTATGTTCTAGTCTAGGAATCTGGCCAATTCCGACAAGACAATACTGTAAACATTAGTAAAACCACCTGTGGATTTAGAGTAGGAGACCAGAAACACCTGATAGGGAATTCATTATCAATTAATTCACCATTAATAGTGAGAACTGCTAATTTAGGACCAGTCAATCTAGAATACTAAAGTCTATGTCAATGTAATTCTACAGAAGTTAAATACAAGTCAGATTCTAGATAGGCCAGTTGTTTAAATCTAATAATTTTGGCTTAACTGATATGCGGACTCACGGAGTTGCCAGTAACTGTAATTTGAATTATAGCTGAGAGGCTCCTCAAACCTCACTCTAAACTCACAGTTCTCCTTTGTGTTTAACAGTACATTTTTATCATTATTACATGTTAGGAATTTATAGTGCTAGGTGCAGCTTTAGCCCAAAGGTTCAAAACGCTACCAGGATTTACTGCTTTCCTATTTCATTTTAAACCTGTACAGCAGTTTCATTATTTTATTCTTGTTGTGAGGGAGAGGGAGAGACTGGAATTCTTTCTTCATGCAACCTCTGCATTCTTTTTTGCCCAGCGTCCTTCAAAGAAAAAACCAGCCACAACAATTTCTGACAAGATATTTAAGTATATAAGCACTGTTCCTTCTCCTACTTGGTTTTAACAGACAGGCGTTGATCCCCCCCATAAGAACATAAGAGAAGCCAATGTTGGATTGGGCCAATGGCCCATCCAGTCCAACACTCTGTCACACAGTGGCCAAAAATACCAGGTGCCATCAGGAGGTCCAACAGGAGGCCCCCAATTTGCTATTAACCTCGGCTGCATTCAGCATGAGACTTCCACTGGGAGGGCGCTGGTGGTGATTCAATGTCTGCAGAGGCATACTGTTGCAAGATGAAAGAGTGGGATCTTCAGGATGTGACCCTCCCAATCACTACTGGAAACTTGCATGATGGGGTGGGGTGGGAGAGAGGGGGAAACAAGTAGAGCAGGAGGAAGGGTTAAGGGCACGGCTGTGGCAATTCAGCAAGTGCTAAACTGGTGGCCTGGGTGTGTCCAGGTCATTGGCTTGGGCACAGCTGGGTGACTGGGTCAGCTGCATCCCTGACCAGAGAAGGTGTCCCACTGGACTGGAGAGGGTGGCGAATGAGGAGGTGGTTGGGATCCCTCCCCTGGTTTCCAAGGCAATGGCAACTCTTGGGGCAGGTCTTAAGGGCAGTCATGGAAAGGAGTGGCAGAACAAGTGAGAGGTGAGCGTCAACAGCACAGGGAAGGATAGAGAACAGGCAGCCAGAGCAGGGAGTGAGGCAGCTCTCCTTTGCGAGAGATGCTAGTGGAACATTCCCAATAAAATGTGAGTTACAAGCTAACCCAATGTCCATGTGTTTCTGGGTGGCCATGCAAGGTTGTCCCCTTCCTAGTCTCTTGTGCAACCCTACCAAATAACATAATAGCAACAAAACATTAAAATATATTAATTAAAATCCAGCAGAAAAACCCAGTCCAGCATGAAAACATAGATAATAAAAACAGACCATTGACAGCTTAAAAATAACAGTTTCTAGACCAAAATAGTGTTTTTTTAAAAATCAAGCCCATAATTAAAAGCCTGGATGAACAAAAATGTTCTGGCCTGGCCCCTAAAAGACTGCATTGTAGGTACTAGGTGAGCTTCAAAGGGAAGGGCATCCCATAAGGTGAGGTGTTGCTACTGAAAAAGCTCCATTTTAGGTCGTCATCTGCCTCACCTCTGAAGGCGGAAGCACAGAGTGAAGGGTTCGTGAGCCAGATCTTAACTGCTGAGCTGGACAATGTAGGAGGGGGCAGCCCTTCAAGTATGCTAGCCTCAAGCCGTTTAGGTCTTTACAGCTAATTTTAATTATCCTTAGAAACAAATGGGCAGCCAGTGAAGAGTTGCTGGGATGAACAGAAGGTGGTGGCAATGACAGTGGCCAGAGACTTGCTGATTAAAATGATTTGCGTCTGGGGCAACCAATCCACAATGCCAGCTTTTAGCAAGTACTTATGTTGGATGGTATAAAACATCAGCTTTGTCTTGGACTCCTTCCAGATCTGTCTGGTAGCCATTCTCATGCAATGCTCAAACCAAGAGAACAGTGCTGTGCTATGTCTGTCCATTTCTACTGTGCTATGCCTTTATCTATAGTTCTACCTGTCTTAGTATACAGGTCTAGTGTTAGGACTGCTCTATGCTATGGAGCTCTGTGAGGCAGCAGGTCCCGCTCCAGTTCCAAAGTATCCCAGCTCCAGTGACAAAGTGTCTGGAACAAGGGAATAAACAGGTACGTTTAGCAGACAGACGAGTTCAGCAGCAGGGTGAGGAAGCTACGACACTAGTCTCTCTGTGTCCCTAAAAGGGTAAGCATACTTTCCACAAACAGAGCTACATAAATAGGAAATCTATTTTTAAAAGGAGATAAAAAAGCAATTATGAAGGTAGAATGCCAGCAGGGGCTTGAGGCTATCCAGTGTATTGCACTGAGTGCAAGATGTATGACTATCTGCCAGCTGGAAGAAGTCATGTGTGTGTGCTTGTTGCAAGGAGCTTCTCGTTCTCAGGGAACATGTTTGCATGCTTGAGGCCAAGGTGGCTGACTTGGAGAAGCAGAGACAGTCAGCTAGGCACACAGATAAGACTTTCAGGGACCTGTTAGATGTGTCCTACTCTGAGAATGGCAGTCCCACCTCAGTCAGGGAGCATGAAGGTCAAGGGGAAACAGGACACTCTGCTGAAGAAAGAGAGATTGTTTCCCCATAACGGATCCCTTCTACAGTTGGTGATCAGGTATCCTTTTGCACCAAGGAAACATCTCTGGGCAAAGAGGAAGGGAGATTCTTAATAGTTGGTGATTCAGACTCTAGGCATGTGGATAGATGGGTTGCAAACCCATGTACTGGCCATATGGTGACTTGCTTGCCTGGTGCGTAGGTAGTGGACATTACACGTGGTCTAGAGATAGCCTTGGTAGACTGTGCTGGGGATAGGGCTGCCAAACCGCAGCAGGGGATCCGTGCGTCGTCGCAGGATCGCTGCCGCGGGGGACAGCGATCCGCGTTGCACCGGCGTCGCCAGGATGTGACGCTACGCGTCGCTCTGGCAACGGGGCTGTTTGGAGTAGGGAAATGTAGTTGTGTGGTCCTGGAAGAAAAATTTAGGCTGCTAGGCAGGAGACTCAAGGCAAGGACCTCTAAATTTGCCTCTTCAGAAGTGCTGCCTGATCCATGTGCAGGGCCAGCTAGATAGGCACAAACTGGGAGTCTCAATGCATGGATGAGACAATGGTATAGGGAGAAAGGGTTTAAGTTTGTTAGGTAGCCCAGCTGCTGGCATTTCAAATCAAAAAGGTGGCAGAGCAGTTTTTAAACTAAACCCTGTGGGATAGCTGTCAGGAGACAAAAAGCCACAAGGGATAGATAGGGACTCTGGAAGAGATGGTATAGCTGTTACTGTTCTAGAGGGAAATGGATTAGGACTGACCAATGAGAGGGTGACAAACAATATTGACTGCCTTGCAAGTTCTAGAGGCCACAGGAGGCAGGTTGGAGGCCTAATGTGTCTGGGGGATCATAGATGTTTATACACAAAAGCTAGAAGTGACTGTGCTATGGAACAGATGATCACAGAACCTACCAGGGGGAGGTGATCCTGGACCTTATGTTGTTTATCCTCACCATTACTAGGAAGCATGAGTTATATTCCTAAGTAATGCTCAAGAGCTGGTGAGAGGTGTAAACTTGATAGCACCAGCTGGGAACAGTGACCATAATGCTATTAAGTTTAGCATTATGTAAACAGGGAGTTGTCCAAAAAGACCAGCAGAACCACATTTAACTTTAGAAGGGATAACCCCTCAAATGAGGGGGCTTGTGAAGAAGAAACTGAAAGGTAAGAGGGTCAAATCCCTTCAGGAAGCTGGGAGACTACCGTATTTTCCGGCGTATAAGACGACTGGGCGTATAAGACGACCCCCCACTTCTGAGAAGATTTCCCTGGGTTAAAAAGTAGTCTTATACGCAGGAAAATACGGTATTTAAAACTAAGATATTGGAAGCTCAGATAAAATGTATACTTCAGGTTAGGAAAGGTACAAATAGGTTTAAAAAAGGCCTACACAGTTAACCAACAAAGTAATGGAAGCAGTAAAAGATAAGAAGGATCCCTTTAAGCAGTGGAAGGCTAGTCCGAGTGAGGTAAATAAAAGGGAGCACAGATTTTGGCAAATAAAATGCAAGTCAGTGAACAGACAAACAACAAGGGACTATGAGGAACATACTGCAAAAAACATTAAGACCAACAATAACAACTTCTTCAAATACATTAGAAGCAGATAACCAGCCAGGGAGGCAGTGGGGCCCTTGGACCACCAAGTGGAAAAGGATTTCTAAAGGATGATAGGGAAATGGCAGAGAAGCTGAATGCATTTTTCCCCTCTGTCTTCACTGTGGAAGATGGGAGGTGCTTACTCACTCGAGAACCACTGATTTCAGGAGGGCTGTCAAAAAACCTGAGTCCAATTGAAGTGACAAGAAATGAGGTCCTACGACTGATGGAGAAATTAAAAACTGACAAATCATCCAGCCCAGATAGCATACATCCAAGAGTTCTGAGAGAACTCAAATGTGAACTTGTAGATCTCCTGACAAAAACATGCACTCTATCACTAAAATCTGCCCCCATTCCTGAGGACTGGAAAGTAGCTAATGTAACCCCGTCTTTAAAAAAGGGTCCAGAAGAGAACCGGAAAATTACAGGCTGGTCAGTCTAATGCCGATACCAGGTAAGTTGTCTCATTAAATTTTTAGAGTTTTTTTGAGGGGGTGAACAAACATGTGGGCAAGGGTGACACAGTAGGAGTTGTTTACCTAGACTTCCAGAAAACTTTTGATATAGTTCCTCATCAAAGGCTCCTAAGTAAACTCAGCAGTCATGGGAATAAAAACTAGTTAATTAACAGGAACAGAGACTGAGTATAAATGGGCAGTTTTCAGAGTGGAAGGTGGCAAGCAGTGGGGCACTGCAGGGCATGGTACTAGGTCCTGTGCTTTTTAAGCTGTTCATTAATGATTTGGAGTTGTGAGTAAGCAGTGGCTAAGTGGCTAAGTTTATGGGTGACACAAAGTTGTTCGGGACGGTGAGAAGAGGAAAATAAAAGGGCAGCACCAGTCAAAGGAGATAAAAAAAATAACGCCAAGGCTGATTGTGCAGAATGAGGTAAAAATATATTTTATTACTTAGTCAAAATTCCCCAAAATTCTCTACACATTTTTTTCAACAGGCTTTGTCAGGGAATCTGTAATATATAATATACAATTACACCAAGGAGTTTACATAAATAATGGTATAGTTAAAATTATATAAATGAATAAGATATTATATTAAAAGTCAAAATCCAGGTCATAAAATATCAATCACATACAAAACTACTAGAGCTTATTTTGTCCTTGAGATTGCATGAGGAAAATAAACTCCCTGTAAATAAGAGAGATAAAATAAAGCTGTCCAGCACCCAACAAGTTTTGGCTCAAAATTAAGAGTCTTTTTCTGTGCCTAAATGAATGTTACAAACCTGTTCATCTTGCAATAATTCTTCAAAAGAAGTACAAGATCAGTAACAAATTGTCACTAGAAGGACTTTACTATATTCTGGTGGCTAGTTGACTCAATCATTCTCTAGTTTTTTTACAGAAGCTGATGCAATTCTAAAGACAAATTTAACCCTTTAGGTGTCAGTGTCTGGAGTCTAACAATCCAATCTGCTTCTTTTTTCAGTAACAGCCTTTCATTTTTACAGGTTAATTTCTGCACAGCCCCAAAAAATAAAATCAGAGGGACCATGATTACAATAAAGTGTTTAGCCAATGGGGCACTTGTTAATTTCAATTTAATATTACTTTTATGTTCTGCTATGCGTGTTCTTAAATTTCTAGTTGTGACAACCAGGGTGGTGAGAAGCAGGGAGGACTGTGAGGTGCTCCAGAGGGATCTGTTTGGGCAAGTGGGCATCAATGTGGCATATGAGGTTCAATGTTGGCAAATGCAAAGTAAAGCACATTGGAGCCCAAAATCCTAACTATAAATATACGTTGATGGGATCCAAACTGGCGGTAACTGACCAGGAGAGGGATCTTGTAATCATAGTAGATAATTCACTGAAGATATTGACTCAGTGTGCAATTGCAATAAAAAAGGCAAATTATATGCTGGGAATTATTAGAAAGAGGATTGAAAACAGATCGGCCCCTGTAATGTCCCTGTATAAATCAATGGTATGACCTCATTTGGAATACTGTGTACAGTTCTCATCTCTACACCTCAAAAAAAGCTATTATAGTGTTGGGAAAGGTGCAGAAAAGGGCAACTAAAATGATTACGGTAATGGAACACTTTCCCTAAAGAAAGGTTAAATAGGTTAGGGCTCTTTAGCTTGGAGAAATAATGACTGAGAGGTAACATGATAGACGTTTACAAAATTATGCATGGGATAGAGAAGGTAGAGAAAGAAGTACTTTTCTCCCTTTCTCACAGTCCAAGAAATTGTAGGCACTCAATGAAATTAATGAGCATTAGGCTTAGAACACATAAAAGGAAGTACTTCTACACTCAAGGAGTTAGTAACACAAGGAATTCACTGCCTTGAGAAGTGGTGGTGACTATAAGCATAGACAGGTTCAAGAGGGAACTGGATAAACATATGGAGCAGAGGTCCATCAGTGGCTATTAGCCACAAGGTATAGATGGAACACTATGTCTGGGGCAGTGATGCTTTGTATTCTTGGTGCTTGGGGGGGGGGGGCAACAGTGGGAGGGCCTCTGGAGTCCTGGCCCTGCTGGTGGACCTCCTGATAGCATCTCGGTTTTGGCTACTGCATGACACAGAGGGTTACATGGGATGGACCATTGGCCTGATCCAACAAGGCTTCTCTTATATCCTTCTATATCTTTCCTGTGTACCCAGTTGAGAGTTTGATAACAGAGCTGTTCCCAAGCATGTGAGGTGAGGGTTCTAGTCTAGCCTTTTCTGTTTTAGTACATATCAGTGTTTTGCGGGTCGAAAGATGTGTTTTGCTTTCTTGCCAGCAACCTTCAGAGGGATTTAAGCCCTTAGCCCCTGCTTGCCTTTCCCTGACGAACTACTGAGCAGATGACAGAAATGCCTCTTGTCGTTGTGCAGTTGTGTGTCTTCTAGTTGCCGCCATGGTATCTGCATTTTCCTTAGTTACCTAACAACAGGACAGTGCTCCTTAGCTTTCTCTGTCCCCTTGCCAATCCCAATCCCTAAATCCTTATATGGGAGAGTTCTGCGGTGTTGCTTCTGCTGAGTGTGCTGTAGAGGCATGTGGATGGTATGGACTGAATGGCCACGCCCATGTTTCCTTTCCTGTATGTGGGCATATGCTATTGGCTGGTGCTGCTGCTGATATGCTGATATTGTGGTCTTAGGATGAGGCACCCCATGTACCATGATGGTCACAGAAGAGAATATAAGAGGGAGACCCGAAGAGAACATGTAGAAGGGAGTGGGTAAAGAGACAGACAAAAAAATGTAGCAAACAGGGATTGTCAGAATGGCCACCCATGAGGACAACAGAGATATCAAAAACCTGTCAATAATAATTTCCCTGGTAGTACAGCTAAGAACCTTCTACAGAGTACTAGAAGAAGCAATCATGAATTTCAGTCCATAAGCCTCTTTTATTTTTAAAGAATGGCCCATCTTACTCCAGGAATAGAAAGTTTATTTTACAAGCATGTCCAAAAGTGATCGGTGTTAGGCAACACAGGTTGCAGTCAGATTGGTGCAGTGCTTAGGGTGTCAAACTAGGGAGACCTGTGTTCAGTCCCTTGTTTGGCTATTAAGTTCCCTGGGTGACCTTGGACCAGTCACTCTCTCATAAGCAAACCAACCTCACAGGTATGTCCTGAAAATTAAATGAGGGGTGGAGAGAAACCTGTACTCCACCTTAAGTTCCTTGAAGGTAAGCAAAGATAAAAATGGTAGTAGATTGAACATATGATTGGACTTTGGACTGGACTTTGGAGAGGCAGTATGTTGTCCCTTACATGTTGCAGAAACAACTGAGCAATTTAATTTAACTGCTGCAATGTATGTCAAATGATACTAGCATATTCCTGAATGTAGTAATGTTATTTTGGATTCATGTAACTGTAGCGCTGGTTTAAAATATCCCAGGTTTCTTCCTGCCTCCTTTTTATTCTCAGAGGATGTTGGGTGTTTCCGACGGATCCATTTGTCATTGGTTTAGTAAGAATGCAAGGACAAGCATCTGCTCTAACAAATCCGTTAATAACCTTTTGCCTGTGACAGGTCCATCATGTGCAGAATCTATTTCATTCACATTTCACTGGTGATTAAACTTTTCATTCTAGCGATTTTTGCTTGTAATCTGCCAAGGCTTTTGTCAACATTAATAACTTAGCACTGCACAGGTGCTGTAATTAAGGGACTAATTTTAGCTAAATTGTTGCAGTAGCATCACTCGCAAAGAAAGTGAGAAAAGCAATTTATTTCTTTGATGTTACATGAAAACTATGAGCTAACTGCTTTTTTTGCACAGAGCTATGCAAACACAAGTCATTACTGTTAGTTGTAATTTCCTGTATTGCTATTATACTAACACACAATGCAATTAATTTCCCTATTTAAAAGAGGGGTAATCTTATTGTTCTGCCCTTTGCCATTGTAGCTAAAACAAGGCATGCAGAGTAAATTGAGATTGGTTTATATTTGGTGATTTATTCATCAACAGGGCATGCACAGGGCTAAGTATATTAACACTGGCTGCAGTGAAATTTGGCAGATTTCAGCTTCTCTTCCATCTTGATGAAGAAATCTTATTCGTTTTACTGCAGAAGGTTAGTACAGTTACTGTGGAGCATCAGTCTGAATTCTAATGCACAATTTACCTAGCAGATTGCTGCATGAGTCTGTATGATTTAAGAACTTCCCAAATTAATATTTTCATCTGCAGACAATTTTTTTCCTGCAAAAGCCAGCAGGTTAGTTGTAACCTACATACCATGATCTCAGAAACAAATCCTGTTTCTGTTAGATTTGCCTGTCTGTAATTATGTGTATTGTATTTATTCTTGTTTCCATTCTTGCGTAGCCAGTAGAATAGCCCATGTGCAAGCAGCAGGGCTGTTATACTTTTCATTATGTTACACCATTGTCCAGCCTATTAACATATTTATCAGAATTATCTGGAAGTTGCTTACTGTGTAGAGTATTGCAGTATTCTCTAGGTCAAAATAAAATAAACTAGGTTCAACAAAATTAAATAAGGAAGCAATGCTGAAAATGGGAGTTGCAGTTCAGTTTTATGAAAGAATAAACAGCATAAGTATTCCATAATCTATTCATGCAGGATAGGTCTGTCAATGGGTATTAGCCTTCATAAGCAAACTGAATGTCCATATTTAGAGGCAGTACACATCTGAATACCCGAAGCTGGTAAAGCCAGCAGGGGAGGGCTGTTGCTTATACATCTTAATTATAAGCTTCCCACAAGCATTTGCTTGGGCAATATTGGATTCTTCAGGGCTATTTTTTAATAAACATAGAATAGTTTCAGGAGGTATTTACTGATATTTATTTTATTACTTAAAACATTTAGGCCCTGGTCTTTCTATCTACTGGGTATAAAGTAGCTTCCACAAAACTATATAAACCAACAGAGTATTAAAATGGTGATATTAATCCTGGGTTAGTGGTAGAGCTTTTGCTTGGTATGAAGAATGTCCCAGGTTCAGTGCCAGGGGTTATCAATTAAAAGTATATGTGAAAGCAGGTGATGTGAAAGACTACCTGAGACTCTGGAGAGATGCCGCTATGCAGACTATGGGCCAATGGTCTGATCCAGTATAAAGCAGCTTCATGTGCTCAACCATTCCAACAAATAAAACAACAGCATAAAAATAAGTAGATTAAACTAATAATTATGAAACTCTTAGAGAGCAATCCTAAACAGATCTACTCTGGATTCTACTATGGTCTATTCAATAGGGCTTACTCCCAGGAAAGTGTCCTTATGACTGTGCAGTTTGGTGTAGTGGTTAAGTGCGTGGACTCTAATTTGGGAGAACCGGATTTGATTCCCCACTCCTCCACTTGCACCTGCTGATGTGACCTTGGGTCAGTCACAAGCTCTGGCACAGCTGTCCTTGAAAAAGAGCAGTTTGTGTCAGAGTTCTCTCAGCCCCACCCACCTTACAGGGGGTCTGTTGTGGGGAGGGGGAGGGGAAGGAGTTTGTAAGCCGCTCTGAGACTCCAAGTGAAGGGCGGGGTATAAATCCAATCTCTTCTTCTTCTTCTTCTGCAGTTAGTGCAGCAGTAAAAGAAATCAGGAAGCCTGGTCTCTCGATACAGTGGGATACTTCCCACCCTCCAGGATCTGGGCTTCTGCTGCTGCTGGGTGGAAGAGTGAGAGGAGCAAGAGGAAGAGAAAAGGGGTGTTGTGGTAACACTGCAACACCACTTCTGGTTTCATACCTGGAAGTGATTTCATGGAATTGTGCACTATGGCTTCACCATGCCCCGGGTCCAAAAGCTCCTGGAGGTTACTGGCAGACAGATGGCAATCCTAAAAAGAAACTGGTAATAACTGTCAAACGAGTCCTTAAGAAACAGATATCTAACTAGGTCAAAACTATTAAGCAGCACAAATTACAAAATACAATGACTTAAATGCAGGAAAAATTCTGAAAAGTAGGACATCCTAGAAAATACTACAGCATAGACCAAAAACAAAACCTTGGAATCTTAAAATATTTCACCTGAGAGTGAGATTTTTTTTTAAAAAAAAAACCACACATACAACTTTGCTTTGTACCTGAACACTTGAAAATTCAGCACTAGTTGAGCATGTGTTTGGAGGGAGTTCTGCAATCATGGCATCATGACTGAAAAGGTCCTGTCTCTGGTACACCAGTCAATAAAGGCAGACTTTCTAATACACACACATAGTGGAGTGAATAGGAAATATTCCTATAAAAGATGGAGTCCTAAACCTGTTCTAATTACAGGAAAATGAAAATGGACACAGTAAGAGGTAGTCACCATCAAACTGAGGTCCTTCCAAGGCTAGGGTTGCCAACCTCCAGGTGGAACATGGAGATCTCCTGGAATTACAACTGATGTTCAGATTACAAGAATAAAATGAATGATTTGGAGCCATCCCAAGGTTCTACTCCCAAATCTCCAAGAATTTCTGAGTCTAGAGTTGGCAACCCTACTCCAAACTTAACTAATTCCAGAGGTATTGCCACGTTATTCTGCTGCCGCCAAAATACTGAAAGAGTATTTGTGGTAACTAACATTGTTGTGGCAAAAGTTTTTGTTTCACAGAAGCCCACTTTGTCAGATTCAAAAAGTGTTGCCTCTAGTATGCAGAGATGTGCGTGTACTATAAACAGTAGATAGGTGAGATTAGGGGAGCTATATGCTATGCTACATTGCAAATAATCCACTAAACGTTGTTATTGCCCACTTCTAATTGTTCCTTGACTCTGCTCTGGAAGTTGCAGCTAGTCCAGAACACGGCAGTGCAGGTGTTGACAGCGATGCCTGTGTGGGCTCACACTCACCCAGTGCTGCGTGAACTGCACTGGCTGGGCTGCCTATCGAATTCCGGATCCATTTCAAGGTATTGGTTGTTGTTGTTCAGTCGCACAGTCGAGTCCGACTCTTTGCGACCCCATGGACCAGCTCCCTCCAGGCCCTCCGGTCTTCCGCCATCCTCTGAAGTTTGCTCAACTTCATGTTCGTTGCATCGATGACACTGTCTAACCATCTCATCCTTTGCCGTCCCCGTCTTCTTTGACCTTCAATCTTTCCCAGCATCAGGGTCTTCTCCAGTGAGTGCTCCCTTCTCATTTGGTGGCCAAAGTATTTGAGCTTCAGTTTCATTATCTGGCCTTCCAGGGAACAGTCAGGGTTGATTTCTTTGAGGATTGACTGATTGGATCTCCTTGCAGTCCAAGGGACTCTCAAGAGTCTCCTCCAGCACCATAGTTCAAAAGAATCTATTCTTCGGCGCTCGGCCTTCCTTATAGTCCAACTCTCGCAGCCATACATGACTACTGGGAATACCATTGCTTTGACCATGCGGACTTTTGTTGGCAGGGTGATGATAAATAAATAAATAAATAAATAAATATACAGCCAGGGGCCAGCATACCTTCGAGACCGCCTATCCCCATATGAGCCCCAGAGAGCACTAAGGTCAACTAATCAACATCTTTTGGTAGTCTCCAGCCCCAGGGATGTCCGACTTGCCTGGCCCCTACCTGGTGAAATGAGCTCACGCGTAAAATCAGGGCCCTGCGGGATTTACTACAATTCTGCAGGGTCTGTAAGATGGAGCTCTTCTGCCAGGCTTTTGGCTGAGGCAGCAGGCACCCCTTTTTGTGGCCAACCCCACCAGTGGCCTGGACCCTAACATCTTAACTCTTTCACCACTGCTGATATGCTTTTATCTGAGCTGACATGGCACTTAAGAGTATGGCATTGTATACTGTTGTTTTAATTTGGTTTTAAATATGTTGTATTCTATATTGCTGTTACCAGCCCTGAGCCCATTCGCGGGGAGGGTGGGATACAAATCCAAATAAACAAATAAATGAGGCTGTGGTTCAGTAGCAGAGTATCTAGTTGGCTTGTAGAAGGTTCTAGGTTCAAGGCTCAACAATGCCAATGTTTAATAGATGATGCAAAAGACCTCGGTCTGAGACCCTGGAGAGCTGCTGCCAGTCAGAGCAGATAATACTGACCTTGATCAATCAGGGGTCTGACTCAGTATAAGGCAGCTTCATGTATTTGCTGTAAATGACTTACTAAAATCAGATAAATATGAAAAGTTTACTTAAACTTTATTTTTTTGAAGAAAGCATATTTTGTCAAAGCTGTACAGGATTTCATCCATGTTGGCTATCTTACAGTGCATAATTGGAATTGGTTCATTTGTCAATCCTATTACTGTAATTAATATTAATGTCTGCAAGGGCAAGTTTTATATTGCATATCAGAGAGGTTGAAAAAGAAAATTATTCTTTTGCAGGTTTATTCTTTTATTCATAATTGATGGAATTTTCATATTATGTATTACTTTATTCAAAAATAGTTTCTTTAATTCAATACATCCCCTCCAAAAAAAGAACTCACATAATTTTTTACAGTGGTCTACGTTTTCACATGTATAATAGGACTGTTCAAGTGTAATGAGTCATGGGTAGTTTATTTTATTTCTTCCTTCGTAGGGTACATTTAGGTTAATACCCCTGAACTGATGTCAGGGTAAAGATAAATTCATCAGCAAAAGTCCTGAAAGTGGGGATCTCCCAGTTCTTTACATTTGTTAGACATTTAAAAAACAACAAAAAAAACAGATGGCTAAATCAGAGAAAGTGAGATAGCCACTTTGAGATTTACCACTAGGGATGGTAATGAATTGGGAAAATGTGGTTCACTCCATGACTCATGTCATCTCTAGTTTGTGAACCATAAACTGTCATGAGCTTTTAGGAGCTAAACTAACCAGTTTAGTTCATGAGATTCGTGATGCAGTAAAAAGCACCCTCAGGCATTCTGGAGACATGAAACTCACAGGGGATCCCCAGCTGACTCTTCACTACTGGCCATCTAAGTTTGGAGAGGATTATGTTTGCAGGGTCGAAGTTATGGCCCCCTAAAGAAGGTGCTCCCATCCTCCATTGTTTCCAATGGAGGGGGGAAAGCAGTAACCCCCCCCCCACAAGGGCAATAGAAGCCCAGCAGAACAGAATAAAAATCCCTAAGAATCTCTGCTGCAGGGGAGGGGGCATTTTTGCAAGCCTAGGAGATCCAGTGCCACTGTGGCAGTGCAAAACCAATAGGACTAAGGTCAAGCCAGAGAATCTTTGCAGTAGAAATTGAAGGTGGTGGGGGCATTTTTGCAAGCTCAGCAGAACCAGTGTCACTGTGACAGTGCAAACCCCACAGGACTAAGGTGAAGTCAGAGAATCTCTGCAGTAGAAACTGAAAGTGGGGGCATTTTTGCAAGCCCAGCAAAACCAGTGCAATGTACAGAGTGCCCAGCAGTATCGGTGCAACCAAAGAGTGCCCAGCAGAATCCAGTGCCATTCTGGCAATGCCAGCTCAACAGGACTGATGTCTAGCACAGAATCACGTTCCAAGCAAGGGGGGGGGTTGCAAGCCCAGCAGAACCAGTGCAATGTACTAGTGACTAGCAGAACCCAGTGCCATTGGCGCAATTCCAGCTCAACAGGACTGATATGAAGTACAGAATCATAATCCAAACATGGGGGGAGGGGTTGCAAGCCCAGCACAACCAGTTCAGTGTACAGAATGCCTAGCAGAACTGTAGCAATGGAAGTAAAACAGGACTAATGTAAAACCAGAGAATCCCTCCCATACAAACTGAAGGGGGGGACATTTTTTTCAACCCAGTACAATGAGTTCAGTGTGCAGAATGCCCAGCAGAACCCAGAGCCACCATGGCACTGCAAGCTTAAAAGAACTGATCTCAAAGCACAGTGTCACAAGAAATCCAAGTTGGGGATTTTGAAAGCCCAGCACAACAAGTTACAATGTGCTGAATGCCCAGTAGATCCGAGTGCCACTGGCATTGCAAGCTTTAAAGGACTGTTCTCAAAGCACAGATTCACAACAAATCAAAGCAGGGCAGGGCAGATTTTGCAATCTCTGTGCAAGAAAATCGGAAGGGCTAGGGGATACAAAGGAAAGCTGGCAAAGGGGAGGAGAAACCCTCTTGAAATTGACTAGTTTGAAACTAGTGTTTCCAAGGCTGGAGAATTCCACTACCCCCCATTGCTTTGAAGTTTGGTAACCATTTTGTTTGACACAAAACTAGCAAAACACTATATAGCTATATTTCCTGCAACATATTCATAAAGGAGACTTCATTTAATGTGTAATATATCTATTGTATGAAGTCCATATGCCCATACAATCCATCATAGGAAAATATGGAGGCCAAAGAGTAAATATACAGAATTATATATAGAAAGTCCAACACTTTTCCCAGGTAATTTTTCAGTGTTTCAGACCTCTGGTCCTTCCTCAGGAACAAAGAACCACTGCTGAGAATCCCTTTTCAGTTCCTTACAAGGTAATGCTTTTCTATTATTTCAATGTTGGGCAAGGTCTCCCTAGCTCTAAACAGCACCCTTATAGGTTACTATAATGTTACAGGACCAAAACACGCCCACAAATTCATCACAAATTTTAGTTTGTGAGCCAGTTCAAGCCCACCCCTATTTACCACAGCAGACATTCAGAAAATTGATAGTGAAGTTTCCACAAATTTAAATGCTACATAAAAAGGGGATTTAAGGGGCAGAAGTTAATATAATGTTCCGAGATATACCAAGGTTCTATTTGGGCCAAATACTGGTATCTCTCACTCAGAGTTGAACCCCCAGTGCAAGCGAGTCTCGACAGCTTCTCTGTCTATCAAGATATTCTTGACAGTCCTTGACTTAACAGTGTTCACTAAATTCTACTGGCTTTCTAATGCTTTTTTCCCAACAGGCAAGATTAGAAATTGAATGAAGCAAATAAATAAATAAATAAATAAATAAAATCCCTCTGGGCTATCTCACTTGTAGTATACTTGTCAGTGTTCTGAACAGCTCTACTCCCCAAGGGTGGGAATAATATGGCAGAAAAATATTTTAGCTGCCAGAAGATGTTGCTGGAGCAAGAGAGTAAACAGCCAGAGCTCTACTGCAGGTAAAATTTGGACTGGTGTCAACAGTCTTCCGAGCTCAAGCGGGAAGTAGTAGTGCAAGGGAAGGGATTAAGATGAAAGCATCCAATTCCCAGCAGCTTCTAGATGTGGCATTGAACTTAATTTGATTTCAAGGACAAATTGGAACCATTTTCATGAACGTCAGAAAAAATGAACAGATAACAGTATCCTCTGTTCAGTGTGTTTTCTTCTTTGGACAAGTGATTCCCTATCTTTATTGACTGTGACATTTTAACTTCTTCTGGTACTCTTCGCGGGTACTTGGTATTTTAAAAATGAAGCTGTTTTTAACTTCTTACATTTCAGCTTGCCATGTAGTTATGTTCTCGCTCCCTATTCCAGTGATGCAACTGGTCCTTTATATGCTCAGGCAGGCTCCCAGTCCATTGCTCATGCTTGTTCCCAGGCAACAAAACCTATGAGATGAAAATATCCCGGTGCAGTAGTTGCAGCACAATTAGGTAGCAAAGCAGTGTTTTACTATTAGACTACCTGAGCATTCTATTATTGATAAAATCCACTGTGCCCCATCCATCTGAAATTTAGAACACATAATCTATTTTTTCCCTTGAAATGTGGCATTTATATGTATGTGTGTGTGCATAGTAGTGCAATACATGACTCATTTTCCATTTTAACTGCCCTCCAGGAACATTCTGGGCTTAAAAAAAACAAAACTCTTAAGAGAAAAGTTCATCCACCTATGTCATGTTCATACATCTGATTTTGATGATCCAACCATAATAGGAACATGTACAACCTACAGTTCTCCTGATGTGCACAGTCCTGATGTGCACAGTCTCCATGTTGTGCGTATTTTTATGAATATGAAGCTCATGAACATGACTATCCAAAATTCTGGTGTTTCTTTCATGCATATCAAAGTGTATGCATATAGAAAATATGTGCTTAGTTTATTTTCAAACAACAAGTTTTGGGATAATCACAGGTAGTGGGAGGCAGATGGGCGAGGGAGCGTGATGCTTCTCCTCCTGAGTCCTGCCAAGGTGGTGACACTGGCAGCAGGTAGTGGGAGGGAGAGTTGTTGCTGTCACCCTGCCCACCAAGGTGACACCTCTGGATGGGGCCCAAGCCACTGTGGGAGCCACCTGGTGAAAGTGGGGAGGATAAGATCCCCCTGAGAGTCTTGGGGTTCCAACTTTTTTACGACTAATATGTCAGTGACCATAATATGTGAGATTGTACAATATGCTTACCATTTACCCATATCATTTACATGGTTTTGGGACTGTATGAGTATGTTATCTATAGAAATCAAAGAAGTTACTGTTCAGCTATACTTGTGGTCAGGGATTAATAACATTGGTGAGTCAAGAATGGTACTGCTGTTGAAATTCAAAGCTCTGGTCCTGCAGTATTCACATCTACAAGGAGTCAGCAGAGAATCTCAGGTCCAAAACCCCATTGATGGCTGTTGTCGTCTAATCTGAAGTAGCTGGCCAAAGCTACTAACAGAGCCATCCTAAGCAGAGTTCACACTTCAAAGCCCATCGTCTTCAACTGAATGAGAAGTGTGTAACCCTGCTTAGTATGGAATTGTCAATCTTTCCTTTCCTCTCCAGTAATCTAGAGTTGAATGTGCTTTACTATATTAGGCTACAAACACAAAATCAATAAGGAGATACAGGGATCCTTGTCCACCTGCTGAGCATGCATTCTACCCTTTTACCTCCCATTCTGAATCCCGCCTAATTGCTTACATAATTTAACAATGCTAAAGCAACTACCACTCTTTTACAATACATTTGAGGCCAACTCTGTTTCCCTGTTCAGGTTATACTCATGGAAGGTGTCTGTATTACTCCAGCCTACTTAGCTTATTGAACTATATTTCCCATTTTTCATGTTTCATTTTTTTAGCCATCTGTTTTGTCATACATAAAATAATTAGTGCACATTTTGGTTCTGTGTTGATCTTGCCAGGATGATCTACTGATGTGTCAGCTAGGGATGCTTATTCAGGTGTTAACTAGCCAAAATCCAACCCAAACTTTTTCTATTATTTAATGTTGTTAATATGCATAACCTGATTAATAAAACAATTATGGCATTCAGTAATCTCAAACCCCCTTTGGAAATTACCTTTATTCTGGTCCCTCACTGTCTGTTTTTACAGTAGCCTGAGGCAAGAGGCAGTGAGGTGAGAGATACTCCTCAGAAAATATAACTGAAATGGCATTTTACAACCAGGAGGGTTAGTAGATGTTTTTACAAAAAAGGATAATTTCCATAAGTATCCCTGTATACAGCGTTTCCAGTTTCCACCAATTGCTGTACAGTCCCCGGTGGATTAGGAAGAGCTGTTTTGAATTAAGTCCTGTTTGTCTGCTGTTCTCACTTCTGTCATAGGGTTGTTCCAGCCTGCCTGTGCAGAAGCAAAAGCTTTGCTTGGCCCAGACTGAACGCAGGTGCTGCAGGAAAGGGAAATAGAGCAGAGGCTAGCTATACTATATTTTTCCTCTCCCAAAAGGGTGACTGTTTACACGGTATAGAAGCACAATTTTGCTTGTACTTTCTCCAAGAAAGGCTGCTGCAGGCATGTGCGCACATGTGCACATAGTCACAGTGATAGTCACTGGGCTTGTGGGGGAGAGAGAGAGAGAGAGAGAAAGAGAGAGATATTTTTGTTTATAAACACTAGAAGGCAGGCAAGCTGCTGAAGAACTGATTGGGAGGAGGTAGAGTGAAATCTGCTACTCAGCAAAGGCAGTATCACACCAGATAAGAGATTTGTAGTTAGGAAGAAACTTACTACATGAGAGCAGTGTTCCCTCTAAGCTGAGCTAGTGTGAGCTAGCTCACAGTTTTTTAGCCTCCGGCTCACAGATTTTTGTCTTAGCTCAGGAAAGATGGCTCCAAAGCAAACTAATTTATGCAGTGGCCAAATTGCTTGCTCACAACTTTAATGCCAATAGCTCACAAGGTAGAATTTTTGCTCACAAGACTCCACAGCTTAGAGGGAACATTGCATGAGAGGTCTGTGAAATTCAATTTTTCAGTTCTTTCAGTGTCTTAATTTTAATTGGTGCAAACTCTGAAAATGTTATATCAATTAAGAGAATTTACAAGCACAAATGTGTTTCTCATTGAATCCAAATAGGTGAATTAACTATAATAAATGAATACAAATACAAATAATTAAACCACAGGAAAAAAAATCACAAAATTTCTGTATATATCCCTAGCATCTACATGCATATACATCTAGAATGGAGCCATTGCAGTATTCCTTCCTTCCTTCCTTCCTTCCTTCCTTCCTTCCTTCCTTCCTTCCTATTTATTAACATTTTTACCCTGCCTATCTGCCCCCCATAGGGCCACCACGTTGGCTAACAAATTAAAACATACACATTAAACATTAAAATCCATTAAAACCAACACACAAATACATCATTAAAACAAGTTAAAATCAAAGCTTAAAATAAACATGCAAGATTAAAAACCACAGTTAAAAGAATGGGGTAGGAATGAGGAAACACTGAGGGCACACCTAGTAAAACAAAAAAATTATTTATCAACTGGTGGAAGATGGCAACAGAAGGTGACAGGCAGATCTCCCTGGGTACTACTTGGTGCTACTACTAAAAAGGCCCTCTCCTAGGTTGGCTCCCTCCTAATCCCAGCAGGCAGTGAAAATGACTGTGTTGGTTGGATAGGTATGTTGGTCCCAAACCATACAGAGCTTAAAGATCAGCACTGTTACCTTGAATTGTGCCCAAAAACAAACTGGAAACCATTATAGATGGGGCAAGACTGGAGTAATATGATCCCAATTACCCATTCCAATTAATATCCTGGCCGCAACATTTCCACCAATTGAAGTTTCTGCACACTTTTCTAGGGAAGAACCATGTGTAACATGTATAATGTTGTATAGCTGTAACCAGGGCATCTATCATAGTGGCCAGATCTTTCCTGGCGAGTAGATGCCTCAGCTGGCTACTAGTGGAAGTTGGTAAAAAGCACTCCAATCTGTAGCTGTCACCTGCTTATCCAGTAGTAGTCCAGGGTCTGAGAGTACTCCCATAGTATGGATCTGTTCCTTCAGGGGGAGTGCAACCCCATCCAGAACAGGTGACACCTTAAATCCTGGGCCAGACCTTCCACCCACACTAGCACTTCCATCCTGCTGGGATTAAGGTTCAGTTTATTAGTTTGCATTCAGTTCAAAACTGTCTCCAAGCAGTGGCTCAGGGTTACTATGGCCTCTCTGGGATCAGCTGGGATTGCGAGATACAGCTGGGTCATCTGGAGATTGATGACAAGCCAGCCCAGGTCTCCAGATGACCCCCACCTAGTGGTTTCATGCAGATGTTAAAACGCATATGGGACAAGATGGAACTTTGCAGGATTCCACAGGCTAGAGGTCAAGGGGCTGAGAAGCAGTCCCCTAGCATCACCTTCTGAAACCTACCCTCCAGGTAGGATTGGAACAATCACAGAATGATGCCTCCCAATCCCAGCCTGAAAAACTGGTCCATAATTATACCATGATTTATGGTATCAAAGCTGCTGAGAGATCCAGGAGAATCAACGCAGTTGCACTACCTCTGTCCATTTCCTGGTGCAGGTCACCTAACCCACCAGGCTGTTTCAGTCCCATGACAAGGCCTAAAACTAGACTGGAAAGGATACAAACAATTTGCCTCATCCAGGAAAGCTTGAAGTTGTCCAGCCACCATCTGTTCAATCACCTTGCTCAAGAAATTTGAGACTTTGTTGTTGTTGTTCAGTCGCACAGTCGAGTCCGACTCTTCGCGACCCCATGGATCATATCCCGCCAGGCCCTCCTGTCTTCCGCCGTCCTCTGAAGTTGGCTCAATTTCATGTTCGTTGCATCGATGACACTGTCAAACCATCTCATCCTTTGCCGTCCCTGTCTTCTTTGACCTTCAATCTTTCCCAGCATCAGGGTCTTCTCCAGTGAGTGCTCCCTTCTCATTTGGTGGCCAAAGTATTTGAGCTTCAGTTTCATTATCTGGCCTTCCAGGGAACAGTCAGGGTTGATTTCTTTTAGGATTGACTGATTTGATCTTCTTGCAGTCCAAGGGACTCTCAAGAGTCTTCTCCAGCACCATAGTTCAAAAGAATCTATTCTTCGGCGCTCGGCCTTCCTTATAGTCCAACTCTCGCAGCCATACATGACTACTGGGAATACCATTGCTTTGACCATGCAGACTTTTGTTCGCAGGGTGATGTCTCTACTTTTTATCATGCTGTTTAGGTTCGCCATCGCTTTCCTCCCAAGGAGCAGGCATCTTTTAATTTCATGAAAAACAGTGACAGCTATTCAATCAGTATCTTATACTTCTCTCACCCTATTGCTGTGGGGGGGGAACATAATGTCTCTTTCTGAAGCAAGATGCTGCACTCCTTGGCCCTTATACAGGTTTCTCAAGAGACATGTGAGGTGGTCTGGTACTCCCATCTCTTTAAGGACCTGCCATAGTTTGTTGTGATCCACACAGTCAAAGGCTTTAGCATAGTCAATGAAGCAGAAGTAGATATTTTTCTGGTACTCTCTTGCTTTCTCCATAATCCAGCGAATGTTGGCAATATGATCTCTCGTTCCTCTACCTCTTCGAAACCCAGCTTGTACTTCTGGTAGTTCTCTATCCACGTACTGTTGAAGCCTAGTTTTTAGGATCTTGAGCATGACCTTGCTAGCGTGTGATATGAGTGCAATTGTGCGATAGTTTGAACATTCCTTGGCATTGCCCTTCTTTGGGATTGGAATGTATACTGACCTTTTCAATCCTGTGACCACTGTTGCGTTTTCCAAATTTGCTGGCAAATGGAGTGCAGCACTTTAACAGCATCATCTTTTAAGACTTTGAATAGCTCAGCTGGGATACCATCACCTCCACTAGCTTTGTTGTTAGTAATGCTTTCTAAGGCCCATTTAACTTCACATTCCAGGATGTCTGGCTCAAGGTCAGTGATTATACCGTCGTGGTTGTCAAGGACATCGAGGTCTTTCTTGTATAGTTCTTCTGTGTATTCTTGCCATCTTTTCCTAATCTCTTCTGCTTCTGTTAGGTCCCTACCGTTTTTGTCCTTTATCATGGCCAGCTTTGCATGGAACGCTCCCTTGATTTCTCCAATTTTCTTAAAGAGATCTCTAGTCCTTCCCATTCGATTGTTTTCTTCTATTACTTTGCACTGTTCATTCAGGAAGGCCTCCTTATCTCTCCTTGCTGTTCTCTGGAAATCTGCGTTCAGTTGGGTAAATCTTTCCTTTTCGCCTTTGCCTTTCGCTTTCCTTCTTTCCTCTGCTATTTGTAGAGTGGTCTATTTGAGACTGGTCAATGGTTATTGAGATCTCCTGGTTCCTGGGCGGGCTTCTTTAGCGTTGGGTGTATCACAGCCTGTTTCAAGGCTGGGGCAACCACTAGGGTTTCCAATCCCCAGTTGGAGGTGGGGGAATCTCCTGGTTTGGAACCCCTTCCCCTGCTTCAGGGCTATCAGAAAGTGAGGGATGGTGGCTGCTGGGCACTCCATTATAACCTATGGAGATAGGTCCCCATAGGGTATAATGGAGAATTGATCTATGGGTATCTGGGGCTCTGGAGGGGCTGTTGTTCAAGGTAGAGGCACCAAATTTTCAGCATAGCTGCTTTTGTCTCTGCTCAACCCTCCCCAAGTTTCCAAAAGATTAGACCAAGGGGTCCAATTCTGTGAGCCCCAAAAGAAGGTGCCCCCATCCTCCATATAATGGAGGGAAGGCATTTAAAAGAAATGTGGCCCCTTTAAATGCAACGGCCAAAACTTGCTTCAGAGTTCAATCATGCTTCTTCTCTCCCTTCTCCTGGAGTCTCCGGTAAGTGCCCCGCCCTCTTGTCAGCCTCACCTGGCAACCCTAGCAACCACCCCATCTCTCAAAGAGGCATTAACTACCTCTCTGACTCAATCAACCCCCCCCCAGCAGATTTAATTAGCCAGAAAGGGAAAGGATCATAAAAGCAGGTGGTAAGCCTCCAAGGATCCTGCCTGTACATATCCCAGACTGAATGAACTTAAAAGTATCCAATATAACTGAACAGAATGGCACCCTGGCACCATCTGACCCAGTCGCTGCTAATATAGGATTCAGAACAGATACAAGAGATTTTATCTACAAAGTGCTGAGCAAAATGATCACAGCAGGCCACCAAGCAGTCTGCCTCCTTCTGTAGGCCAGATCCCAATAGGCCTCTGACCGCTCCACTGGCCTACACTGTGCAGGTGCAATGGTGGCGAAAAATTGTTTCTTTGCTGCCAACACCACCACAGAGTATGCTTTAAAATGAGCTTTTGATTGTGTCTTATCAGATTTGTCCCAAGGCTTCTTCCACTGTAGTTCTATCCATCTCCCTTGCCTTTTCACCACCTGCAATTATTGTTGCTCTTGTTATCTGCTTCTGACTTTAACTCAGGAAAAGAAGGGACAATATTAAAGTAGATCTTACACCAAATATTTTGCTCAGCTTCCCTTTCAGAGAGTCAGGTGGGATGTCCCCCCCCCCCCCGCACCATTGAGTTACTCTTTAATTCTCTTGTGATGGAATATTTACTTTTATTTAGAAGAAAGAATTTGGGCTGTGTGGGCCTGAGCACTCCATAGGGAGTTGACGCTTCTAATGCCAACAAATGGAATTATGGATAGCAGTGTTGATCTAGGATTTGGCAGGTAGGAAGGTGTTGATCCAACTAATCTTCCTTGAGGCTAGTGAGATTCAGTACTGCTTTGTGTGTCCCAATCTTTTCATCATCAGAAATAAATCTTAGAGATTGTGCACAGAGCAACAAGCAACAGGGTGTGGGCCTCTGAGTAAATCTGAAGAATCTGCTCTGTGTGATAAATATTAGTCATATAACTTCAGCTATGGCATTGTCTTTAAAACTGTGTGAAAGCTTGGGAGACAGAAGTCAGCCTGGGAAGCTCAGCTGTTTTCCCCATATTTTTATAAGCTTTAAGAAAAAGATAATTCTAGAGCTAATAGAGATATTTAAAAATGAGACTGAAGAGATTAGATGAAGCAGGGAATTATGATAAACAAGAATAATGCTGGTGAACTGTGAAATAAACCAGAAGAGTGACAGGGAATTTAAAAATATATATTGCTGACAACCTTCATTATGCCGTGAATTTGCTCTATAATGAACACAGCTGAACAAATAATGCATAGGAAATAATTTACTTGAATGATTGTTATTTGCATTTTGGTAGCTCATAGGGGCTCCAGCCAGCGAGGAGCTTGCAAGAAAATAGGTTTGCACAATTTTCATCCCTTCATGAACCAATTTTGCTTTCTTGGCACTGCAAGACTAGAATTTAAACCTTGTATTAAGGCAACCCAGGGTTCCAGCCATAGCCTGATAAAAGACTGGCCAAGTAGATATTTTCTTGCTTTATACAGCTCAAAGGGCTTCTCCTTTCTTAATGCAAAAGTCACAATATGATGAAGCTGCTTTATCCATCTCTAGGAGATAGCATCAGGAAGTTCTCCTGTATTACCTCAGGAGCTTCATTGCAAGAACATGCTTCCCCCTCCTTCAGTCTCCTCCTTCAACCTCCTTCAACCTGAGCTGGCAACATCATATCTGGATCCATCTGGCTTCTCTGCCCTGACTTCTTTTGAGGTCATATATGTGCAAATTGTAATCATTTGAGATCCACAAAAAGTGGATTTAACATTTTCACAAACGGAACCTAGATAATGTTTTTTTAAGTAGTACTGGTATTATTTTTCATAATTGCACATTCAGTAGGATGGCAGTGAATGAATAAGATGACACAACAGCTCACAAATAAAATGGAAGAACTACAGATGCAAATGAAAGACACCAAGCAGGAGATCCAGGCCTTGAACAGAACAACTTCTAAGCTGGAAGACAAAGCTGAAGAAACAGACTTAAAATTTCAAATAATGGAGACTAGACAGACTTCTTTGAAGCTGACCTTATGAACCTTATGAAATTGGAATTGGATAGGGCAGCATAGGGCAGCATATATATTAAAATTCCAAAGTATCCAAAGTATCCCAGAGTAGAAAGATGAGGACACAAAGGAGATGATGGCCCAAACACTGGCAATTGCAGAGGAGACAGAGGAAGTCTTAGAGGAGATTGACACTGCATTCAGAATGAATTTAGCTAGAGAAATTTGCTCAAATTAAGGGACAAATTTAAGACCCTACAATGGAGGAGATAAAAGGGAAGATAAAGCTTTTACAACATCAAATGCTCTGCCCGTTAACACAAGAAATAGCAAGGAAAATAATGTATGTGGACTGTTCTGTTGCATTTGAGCTGAACTTATTCCAAAATTCATTCCAATCTTGCTTCAAAAGAAATAGCACATAGTGAATATGATTCTTGTTGAGATGCAAGCCAGCTTGCTGGAGAGCCAGTTTGGTGTAGTGGTTAAGTGCACGGACTCTAATCTGGGTGAACTGGGTTTGATTCCCCACTCTTCCAGTTTCACCTGCTGGATGACCTTGGGCAAGCCATAGTTCTGTCAGAGGTGTTCTTGAAAAAGAGCAGTTTCTGTCAGAGCTCTCTCAGCCCCACCTACCTCACAGGGTGTCTGTTGTGGGGAGGGGAAGGGAAAGGAGTTT
This sequence comes from Gekko japonicus, assembly GCF_001447785.1. Lineage (NCBI taxonomy): Eukaryota > Metazoa > Chordata > Lepidosauria > Squamata > Gekkonidae > Gekko > Gekko japonicus. Next base: position 33,894 of record NW_015161965.1, read on the forward strand.
GTAAGCCGCTCTGAGACACCTTTGGGTAGTGAAGGGTGGGATATAAATCCAATGTCGTCATCGTCTTCTTCTTCTTCTTCCATTCAGAAACTATGCAATAAAGACCAGTAAAATACATACAACAATTAATGCAATAAAAATATATAACATTCAAGTCCAAAATTGGAGAATATTGAAATAAATACAGTATAATACATCCAATAAACAATGGAAAACAGAAAAAAACCTGTCTTAGTGTTTAAGATATTGAAACTACAATCCTGTTCCTTTTTTTAAAAAAAGTACCATTTTGACAAATCCTTTCCACTGAATGTTTCCCATTTTACTACTATCTTCTTTTTATAAAGTTTTATAAAAGGAAAACTTCTCTCCTGAACAATTCCATTGGACACATTTTGCAGAACAATGAAAACACAGGAGCCCTCCAGTTCCACTAGGTAGAAGCCACTATAGAAAATGCTTGGGTATGTTGATTTTTTGCATTTGCAGGGTGGCTTTCCTTAGATGAGACAGGTTGTCTCTATGGAGTACACAGAAATAGCTCAAATAAAGTTTTGGGTCAACTCATACTGCCTTGAAACAAACAAATCATGGTTACATTTATTTATTTAAAATATTTATTAGCTGCTCTGACAGAACTATGGCTTGCCTTAGGTCATCCAGCAGCTGCAAGTGGAGGAGTGGGGAATCAAACCCGGTTCTCCCAGATCAGAGTCTGCACACAATAACAATATAAAATGTAACAGCAGCTGCTGCACTAGTTGGGAAGAAGGAGGCATGGGGGAGCCTACATAGCCAGTGGTGAGAGCTCACAGCAACCTGGGGAAAGTTATGTGGGGGGCCTTGGGGAGCCATTGGTGAGAAGCAAGACAGCCTCCCCGCAGTGGGGGAGGGTGAGTCACATCCAGCACCGTCAGCTTGGCAGGCTTTCACATCTCCCCTTCCTCACCATAGCAGTGGTTGTGTGTGGGAAGGGACATGGGATGCCAATGGGACTCACCCTGTTCATCAGGCCTTCTGCAGGACACTGAACAGCTAACTGAAGGGCTGGCTTCCTGGGGAGCAAGCTGTGAGCAAAACCAGTGGGTGTTCAGGTATCCCTAGATCTATCTGATAGCAGAAAATGCACCCTGAATGGTTATAGCTGCCCATATTGTTGAGGCAAAAATATTAGCTATAATCTTTAACCCATTCCTCAGTAAGGTGGTGGGATGCCTTGACTTCTTGCCTCTGCATACATATTCTACAGTTATCTTAGAATGAATATGGTTAACAACAGGGCTCTAGTCGGGGGGGAGCTCTCAGGTACGGAGCTCCGGAAGAGAACCTCTAGGGGGCGGGGCGGTCACATGGTGAAGCCCCGCCCCCTTCTTTACCCCGCCCTCTGCTTCGATCCTCATTCCGTTTGGGAATGAGGATGAAGCAGGAGGGTAAGTAGCCGGGCCTTCTGACACACTTCCGGTGATGTCAGGGGGTGTGGCCTTCTGTCACTTCTGGTGATGTCAGGGGGCGTGGCATATGCAAATAAGTTATGCTAATGAGCTCCGGCAGCTCTTTTTCTACAACAAGACCCCTGGTTAACAAATCAAATAGTAGTACAAGAATTTAAATAAAGTTAAGCAAAAACAGGATGGCTGATGCCACTAATTAAACACATTTGGGATTTTGTTTGTCAAAGAACATTAAGACAAGTGAAAAGGACAAAAACTAAATTACAAGGTAAAACAAAATTTCTTCCTATGAAATTATACACTCTCCTTACATTAGAAGTGATATAAAAAGAACCAGTTTTCTCTTGTCTATGATCTTCGAATTAATGGACTCCATTCTCCCAGAGGAATAAAGGAAACAGAATACAAAGGAAGAGGAGGAAATATAAAGTAGATGATTTCAAATATAGCTTTCTCTGACTGCAGCCTTGTCCGGTTGTTGGAATATGTGCCACATGTGGTCAGCCTGACATTGTGAGTGGGAAGACGTAGTGCTGGATGATGCCAAATGAAATCATGCATTAGGTGGAACATTGATAGATTGGAGGACAAATTGGGTGGCAAAAAGTCCATGTGTGTCTGAGATGTGATTGAAGGACTGAGAACAAGGTGTTTGAGACAGGATTAGCGAGCTAAAGCAGACAATTGATATGGCAGGCTTCCCATCTTCCCTGAGAGGATGAATACCACCTAATCTGTTTCTAGCTCTATTCTGGGCCTTTTCCACACACATTTATTACAGAAGCATGATATAAAATTGTAACTCTTTAAAAAATATTGTGGGATACAGAAAATGCTTTTCCAACACTTTTAGTCCCTGATACAGTCCTGTACTCAGAATTATAGCTGCACAATTCATTTCTGAAGCTTTTCTGTGTTTCCCTGGAGCTTAGAATATTTCTCTCTCTCTCTCTACCAGCCTGTTTCCAACATTTTAGCTCACTCTCCTAATATTCTGTCACATGGCCAAGAACACAGGAAGGATGGTGTGTGCAGATTAATGGTCAGGCTTCACACATTACACATGAAGTTGTGTTATACCAAATGAGACATTGATCCATCAAGGTCAGTATTGTCTACTTAGAGTGGCAGTGAGACTCCAGGGTCTCAGGCTTTTGCACCACCTACTGATATGGCTGGGTCAGTAATGGTAGGGAGCAGACTTATTCTCTGCTGCAATTGTGTCCCAGAGAAATAAAGGCAGTCAAATCTGAGTGCACTCCTTCCCCCAATGCATAATTAACAAGGAGACACTGCTGCAGTGAAGACACTTGCTTTCTCTCCTTGCTTCTGGGTGCAGAGGCCCATTTGAGCAGGGATCTTGTCTATTTCTCTTTTGAATTTTAATTGCATCCATCCTCCAAGGAACTCCAAGGTGGCATACTTTCTTCCCCATTTTATCTTAACAAACACCCAATGAGGAGAGGTGAGAGACAATGACTGTAAAAAGGCCAATCAGTGAGCTTCATGGCGCAGTATGAATTTGAACCAAGATCTTCCCAGTTACAATCCAACATTCCAACAGGCCCATTTGAGCAGGGATCTTGTCTATTTCTCTTTTGAATTTTAATTGCATCCATCCTCCAAGGAACTCCAAGGTGGCATACTTTCTTCCCCATTTTATCTTAACAAACACCCAATGAGGAGAGGTGAGAGACAATGACTGTAAAAAGGCCAATCAGTGAGCTTCATGGCGCAGTATGAATTTGAACCAAGATCTTCCCAGTTACAATCCAACATTCCAACCATACCACATAGGCATCCTTTTTCACTCCCAAGCAACCCAATACTTGGAGTGCCAAACTGGCCAGGAAAAGTGATGTGAGGAGGGAACCGATGTGGATTGCTCCCTCTGTGGCAATAGCACTGCTGCCTGGGGTCCAAGGTGGGCTGCAAGTCCAAGCATACATAAAATGCCCTGGTGAGGTGCCATGTTCCCTTTTGGATGCACACCACATGAAGACAGAACATGTTGTACATCTGGCATTCAGCACAAGCAATGTCGTTAGTTAATAATGACTGTAGGACTTCCGGTTTCTGGCGACACGCTGGTGGACGCATCTCCCGGACCTCCCAGGGATGTGATCTGCGCACCAGCGGAAAGGAGGGGGGGCGACGGGTCACTACCCCCCAAAGCCTTGGCAAAAGGCTCCTAGCCATGGGGCTTTTGAGGGGTGACCTATTCACCAGCGCGATGTTGGGGAATTGAGGCACTCCTCTGCCCTGACGGTCCTGCCGCTGAGTGTCCATTTGGATCTAGATCTGCTGACTGGGACAAGCACTGGAGATTGAGTGTTTTGAACGTGTGCTGAGCGAGGTTATGACCAACAATGAATAGTGAGTCGGGTTAAAGCGAATACGAGAATTTAAAAAGAAAGCTACCCCCTGGGAACAGTGAGAAAAGCGAGCGGGGGAGGGGCTCCTCCCATGCACATGAACTAAACAACAAAATACTAAGGGGGGAGCATTAGAAAAAGTGTTGAAATCTGTTTTGAGAGACTTATCAGAGCGTGGATAAGTGTATGGGCATATTTCAGAGACTTTAGCAAGTTTTCTTAAAAGTAAACAATCCATAAAGATGGCGGGGAAGAGGGCAGAGAAAGACAAACCAGCAAAAGTGAAACCAGCGGGGACCATGAGCCCTCTACCGGAAGAGGTTACTGAGTTCTCCAAAATGTTGGCAGATTCCTTGCACCCTCTGCTGGACCAGATGACTAACATCAAACAACAGCTGACAACTCTAAACCAGAATCTTGCAACTCAGCAGCTCCAAATGACTGAGACTTTAAAAATAACGGAGCAAACGGCTGAGAAGGTGAAGGAAATGAATCACATTTGAAATAAGGCAAAAGAGAAAGAAATATAAAGATTTAATCCTTTTTCTACAGAAAAACAGCATTGTCTACAGATGGTTAATTCTAGAAGGCGTAATTTTCAAAACTACACAATAAAAAAGAAAAGATTGACTCTGTCTCCAAAGCACATGAGTTCCTGAGAGTGCAGCTGGGAGAGACAACCAAGGTCGAGAAGGAAGAAGATGACAGCAAATCCAGTGGCGAACTGGACTCGGTGTTTTCTGTCGAGGACTCTCTTTCCGTTAAGGGGGCGGCTGCCCCCAAACGTACATATAAATTGAGGATTAGAAAAGATAAGATAAAATGAAGGCTGAAGGACTCTGAATTGTGCTTGAATACTTTAGTTTTATTATGGGATGCTCCGGGGGTTCTCTTAAACAGTTAAATCAATGGATAACAATATAAAAAATTTAGCATAACCGACTATGTTCAAAGCAATACTAGCAATTTAAGATTAACATTTATATAAGCTGTTGTTATGATCTTCTATACTTGGGGTTATAGTTAGTAGTGGTTTTCTTTCCCTTCTCCCTAGATGCAGTTACCCTTTCCCAATTTTTCATTGTAGTTTGTAGTCTATTAAAAATGCAATAAAAAACCCCTCCGGGGGGCCTAAAAATAATAATAATGACTGTAAACAGCCGAATGTACGATGTCAGAGATGAATGACAGGAAGGCTGCTTTTTTCAGACTTGCAAGTGCCCATATGGAAATAGCATTTGTATGGGAATGGTATACATACCCATATGTCTATTTATTATGAGGTATTTATCACCTTTTAAAAACATATCTCTCTCCTTAAAGTGGAGACGATAGACAGCTTCATGAACTAGGCATTTAGTGACTTGCCAAGGCTTCTTGGCGAACCTAAAGAATGAGCAAGGATTTTGAACCCATATCTCTTTTGGGGGCAGATTGGCATGGGCCTGTTAGGGCCTAGCTTCACCCTTTGCCAGCCTGGTCCCAATCTGACTGGCAAGGAGGAGCATAGGCACAGTGTTGTCCAGCTTGGCCAATAAGCAGGAGCCTAGGCATGTGGCATTATACTGCAAGGAGGAACATGGGCATGGCAGGGCATAGTTTTACCATGTGCCACCCTTCCTCAGTGCAGCTGATGAGGAAGAGCATGGGCAAAGCAGCACCCAGTTTGGCTAGTGAGAGAAGCATGGGCATAGAGGCACCTGGAAGGACCACAGACAACACTCCCAGCCTTGCCTTGGGAGGAGAACCATAGACACAATGGCACCTAGCTTTGCCCTGTGCCAGGCTAGGCCCACTGCAGCTACTAAGAAAGAGCATGGGTACAGTAGCAGCCTGTTCACCCTGTGAGGAGAAGCATAGGCAAGATGGTGTCTGGCTTTGCCAATGAGGAAGAGCACAGGCACAGTGGTGGCACCTGCATTTGCCATGCCAGCCCAGATGTGGTGGTAGCCAATGAGGAGCACAGGGGTACCTCCCACTGATTCTGTGGCCCTCCATCAGGTGAGGGGGCATGGAAAAGAGGGTAGCAGTGGGAAGGGGCGTTTCTTCAGAATTCAACATTCTGTCTTGTACATCACAGTGGTACAAGTCTAAGAGTGATTGCTACATGCACCATTTCAGTGGCACCCTTTTTGAAGCTTTCATGATATCGGAGTTGTAGCAATCAGGTGATCAGGTATGTATGTACAACATTTTCAATTCATATAGTACTTCATCCATGTGAACATGGGGGAAGTATTTAGAAAATTTGGCTGCATCACTATGTGTCTGAATCAGTCTTTAGAATCTGTTTCTCTGAATGAGCAAGTATGTGCTTTGAGAATATCACTATACAATTAGACATTCTAATTAGAAAGTTCAAAAGTTAATTCTAATAAAGTCACAAATAATTTGACTTGATTAGAGCTAACTTTCAAACTTTCTGACAATTGAGCCCCAGGACAACATTAACTTTGTAATACTCATCTGGTATTGTTACTCTTTTAATTAATATGCAGATTTTTTTGCCTTGGTGGAATGAATATAATTGTCTCACAGATGATTTCTGACCTAGAATTAGATACCCATCAGTCCATCCATATGCAAGTTAAAAAGTTCTTTAATACCAGTAGACATATAGACAGCTCTTTAAATACGTCACAATCCTCTAGCATTTATTTTTATTTATTTATTTATCCTTGGATTTATATCCCGCCCTACCCCGAAAGCATGAAAAGCACCCCTCTCTGTATGGTTTCTGTGTACGAATGGCTGACATCATGAAGAATGTATTAAGTTATATTTAGGACTGAAGCCTTATCGGTGAAGGAAAAAAATGTTTTCTAATCTAGTAAACATACATAATTTAAGGAGTAATTGACCAACAAGTGTTATGCGCAACCCTGCTTAACTCAATTACCCAAGTCATTTATAAAGTGAGCAGATAGCTACTGCCAGAAGAACTATAAATAGTAATTAAGAGATGCTAAATGTTTGCTTACTTTCATATCACCTCTGGCTCTTTACTCATCACTTCTTGTAAACTAAGCAAGTTTGGGACTGTTTTGTTAAAGACTGTTAAAATCAAAGTCCTTTCAAAGTCAATGGGACCACGCTCAGACTACAGGCCAACTACTAAGGGTGTAAAGCTGACGTGTTCTATTTCCCACCAGCTGTTTTACTCATTTTTAGAATGCCTTGCAAGTGAGTCAGAGGCAACACTGATTATTGGCAGATCTTGAGATGCAGGATTTGGGGAAGTGTTCATTCTTAATGCAAATACTTGAATGTGGCATGGTGCATGTCTGTGTGATTGAAGCCTGTACATATTCTGCAGTTCTCAGGTAACCAGAATGTGCACCTTCATTTTCCTTTCCCAGAAACAAACCAGTTATTTGAAACAGAAATAGTCAAGGTAAAGGTAAAGGTAAAGGTTCCCTTGCTCGAAAGCCAGTCGAATCCAACTCTAGGGTTGCGGTGCTCATCTCCCTTTCAAAACTGAAGAGCCAGCGCTGTCTGAAGACATTTCCGTGGTCATGTGGCCGGCATGACTAGACACCAAGGCGCACGGAACGCTGTTACCTTTCCCACCGAAGTGGGAAACACTATGTTAAGAAATCTCTCACGATTATGCAGCCATAGCAGGCAGGAGGGAAGGAGGCGAATACCTTCAGCGCCAGAGACTTGTCGAGGAAGAGTCAAGCTTTGGGGACTCACCCATGCACCAGAGGGCCAAGGCAGCAGGAGGCAAGAAGCCTGGGCGAGCTGGGCTCCTCCATGCCTGGCAGAAGATGAGTTGCAGAGGCGAGAGGTGGGCAAGCAGAAGAGGCACTCAGCCAGCTGCACAAGCTGTGGTCAAAGAAACTCCCACCACCCCAAGCTTCAGGGCTGCCTCGTTAAAGGAGTGTGGAGGCCAGACTCGCAAATGAGAAAAAGCAAGCTCAGGGTTCGTGGGTCGTATTTTGGGCTGTGGAAGAGGAACCGGCTCCATTCCTGGAGTCCTCTCGAGTTCCTGCGCTTTTGGTTTTGCTCTTTGCCAATCCGCCTCCCAAGACTGCTCCAGGTGCTCCGGCCTGAGGGCTGCTGGGGCTTCCCGTAGTTCTGCCCCATGATATCCTATGGGCCATTGAAGTCAATGGTGAAAACATAGGGTGTATTCTGGGGGCTGGAGGGGAGGGGGTTTGAGGGAGAGGCTCCAGAATCACAGGGTATCTGCTGGAGCCTCTCCCCAAGATACCCACCATGTTTCAGGAACATTGAACCAGGGGGTCCAATTCTACAGGCCCCCAAACAGGTTGCCCCATCCCCTCCATTGTTCTCTATGGTGGGAAAAAGTTATTTTTTTCCCACCATAGAGGAGGGAATAGGCCGTCAGAGCCTACAGCAGAAGAGCCACACTCAAGGGGCCAAAGAGCTGGATGTGGCTCTAGAGCCGCAGTTTGCCTACCACCGCCCCAGGAAATAGCAAATGGTTCAGGGGTGGGTGTGCTTCCAAATCCCCCCCCCCCCAACCTATGATCACAGAAAAATGTTCCCTGGCTGCTTTTAAATGCAGATGACTGGATCAGCTAACTTGTTTCCTTTGTGACAATTTGCATATCTCCTCAGAAAAGATTGGGGGAAGAATTCAGCTCCAGTTGTCTGCTTTTTGCTCACAGTGGCTCGACAGTGGGGAGGAGCAGTTGTTCTGCCTTAAAACCACATTCAGATAAGGCGGTGAGACACTGTAGGGACCTTGAAGTCACCACTAAATGGCAATAAAATGATGCAAACAGCTGATGATGAGATGAAACAATAGGAGAGCAGATGCAGCATGAAATGCAGACAGAAATTTATGAGACAATGTGAGATCATTTGTGCAGTGGTGGGAAATACCAGTGCAGATTGGACCATTGTCTGCCTTTGAGCATCTATAGATTGAAATACTGAAAATCTGCAGAATATCCCTTCCTGCTTTTCCTGCTCTCTTTGAATTTATCTTTGATCAAAACAGAGTTGATTAGGAACTGACTTTAAATTCCTGAAGAGGTAAAGAAATGGATTGTTGGAATTCAGAGAAATTATGGGTAAATACAAATTAAGACAATGAACACTACATTCCCCCCCCACTGAACTGATTTTCCTAACATCACTTAAAAGTATATTCATAAGCTACGTTCCTTTGGGGAGGAGGGCTGGCTGGGTGTAAATCACTGTACCTTTTTTCTTTCTGTGCTGCAGTCCTCTTTACAGTTAGTTATTGCCTCATTCTTCCAAGCATTCTCCCCATCCTAGATTGGCAGTCCATTTGTTACCCAAATGGCCTACCTTGATGTGATCCCAAACACTTGGGGTGCCCCCCTTTCATGTTAAGAGCACACACACAGGTATTCAGGTAAAATAAAATTAGGGACCATAGCCTATGTATACCAAGGTCGAGAATTTCATTGTGGGAATGGGGAGGTTCCCAGAAATAAAGCAGGGGAGAAATAGAATCAGAGTCTAAACAATGTCTTATGAAGAAATGCCCCTTCCTATTGATATACCCAGGCCTCAGTTCCTGGCGGAGCGCACCGAAGCACCACTCTGCCAGACAGGAGCCCAGGGGGCGGGTACATAAGCCCCGCCACCTGCTCCCACCAGCCAGCAGTTGGGACACGGTGCGGGGGGCAAAACGTTCCCCCACCTCCCTGAGCCCCGGGGTGGTGGCCTTGGACTCATAGGGGCAAATTCCACCTCTTGTGTGAGAGGTCATTCTGGCTCCCCCAGCTCTCCTTCCCGGCTCCTTAAAAGGTTATGGTGGCAGCTATGATGCCTGCGCGTGGGGGGAGGGGCGGGGTGAAATGTTCCCTGGCCTTGGACTTGTAGGGGCAAATTCCACTTCTCTCATGTGATGTCATTCGCAAGAGGTCATTCTGGCTCCCCAAGCTCTCGGGAAGGGCTTTTTAAAAAGTTATGGCCACAACACTCACCGGCTGGGAAGCGGAAAAAATAAGCGAGGAAATGGATTTGGTCTACAGAGCCTATTCCAATTTTACAAGGTTGAATAACCTGCCGGCTGAAGTGGTGGTCAAGTTTACAAAGCAGAAAGTTCGGGATCAAATACTAAAAGCATCTTCATCAATGCCCATGAAGATTGGAGAGCAAACAATCAGGATTTTGAAGGACGTTCCGTTTGAAATTCGAATGAAAAGGAAAGCATACAAGGGACTGACCTTATTCTTGCAGAACCATCAAACTAACTACCGCTGGTTGATTCCAGAAGGGCTCACTTTCAAATTCAAGGATAAAAGAGAGAAGATTGACTCCATTTTCAAAGCTCAAGATTTCTTGAAGAGACACGCCAGCTCGGAGGAAGCAGCACTCGCTGCATGGAAAGAATTGGACAGTGACAGAGACAGCGGCTCAGAGGGGGAAGTCAAGACCCCGGAAGATAAAGGAGCTGGAAAGGGTCCGTCATACAATCTGAGAGACGTGAAAGGAAGGCTGCCTAAACCATGAAGACAAGTTCAGAAAGCGCATGAAAAGACTTTACTAACAAAAACCAAAAGGACACTACTAATCCATTAACAAATTTTACTTTCTTTACAGGTAAAGATGAAAGATGACTGACAGCTCGCAGAAGAAGCCAAAAGAAGATTTGTGTAGTACTAGTAAAAGATTAACATACTAATAATATTATCACCCAACCTTTTCTTTCTCCGACTATATACCTCCCTTTTTCCTATATGAAAAAGAATAAACTCTCTTCTTTTTAGAAGAGTCAATTAAAAAAAAAAGTTATGGCCACCATCGCTGTTCTCAGCGGCAGCTGTGATGCCCGGGCACGGGGGGAGGGGTGGGGCAAAACATTCCCTTGCCTCCCTGAGCCCCGGGGTGGTGGCCTTGGACTCGTATGGGCAAATTCCACCTCTCGCGTGTGACGTCCGAGCGACATCACACGCGAGAGGTCATTCTGGCTCCCCCAGCTCTCGGGAGGGGCTCTTTAAAAAGTTATGGCCACCGTCGCTGTTCTTGGCAGCAGCTGTGATGCCCGTGCGTGGGGTGAAGGGGTGGGGCGAAACGTTCCCTTGCCTCCCTGAGCCCCAGGGTGGTGGCCTTGGACTCTTTAAAAAGTTATGGCCGCCTTTTTCAGGCTCCGTGCTGGAGCACAGGGCCTGAAAAACGGCCT